>NC_079393.1:1653579-1811079 GCF_029220125.1 Pseudoliparis swirei | reverse complement strand
TGTTCACAGCAGAGTGTGTGTGTTCACAGCAGTGTGTGTGTGTGTGTGTTCACAGCAGTGTGTGTGTGTTCACAGCAGAGTGTGTGTGTGTTCACAGCAGAGTGTGTGTGTGTTCACAGCAGAGTGTGTGTGTTCACAGCAGAGTGTGTGTGTGTTCACAGCAGTGTGTGTGTGTTCACAGCAGAGTGTGTGTGTGTGTTCACAGCAGTGTGTGTGTGTGTTCACAGCAGAGTGTGTGTGTGTGTTCACAGCAGAGTGTGTGTGTGTGTTCACAGCAGTGTGTGTGTGTTCACAGCAGAGTGTGTGTGTTCACAGCAGTGTGTGTGTGTTCACAGCAGAGTGTGTGTGTTCACAGCAGAGTGTGTGTGTGTGTTCACAGCAGAGTGTGTGTGTTCACAGCAGAGTGTGTGTGTTCACAGCAGAGTGTGTGTGTGTGTTCACAGCAGTGTGTGTGTGTTCACAGCAGAGTGTGTGTGTTCACAGCAGTGTGTGTGTGTGTGTTCACAGCAGAGTGTGTGTGTTCACAGCAGAGTGTGTGTGTGTGTTCACAGCAGAGTGTGTGTGTTCACAGCAGTGTGTGTGTGTGTTCACAGCAGAGTGTGTGTGTTCACAGCAGAGTGTGTGTGTGTGTTCACAGCAGAGTGTGTGTGTGTGTGTGTGTGTGTGCTCTACCTGGCTGAGGGTCGCAGTAGTCCACCGTGTAGCCCTCCAGCTGCATCAGCTCCTGAGGCTCCGCCTTCTTCTCTCTGTAGCTGCACATGGCGAAGGTGTACTGACTCACCTGCAGCACACACACATGCACACACCCCCCCCACACACACAAACACACTTTAAAGCTCTCGTAGTGAGCATTTTAATCACTCCGTTAAACGACTATATCGATCGATCGCTAAGCCCCGCCTCTTACTAAGCCCCGCCTCTCACCAAGCCCCGCCTCTCTCCAACCATGAAGCCGCCCGCACACTGAAAACGTGAAGGTGGTTTCAGAGAGAAGTGAAGGATGAAGTGTGTTCATTCATGATGCATCCTTCCCATTATTTATATATTTATTTATTCATATATATATATAATATATATATATGTGTGTATATAATATCGGGATAAAGAGATGAGGAACTGTGAGATACTGAATCTAATTTCTTTTCATTCCTCCGGTAAACAAACAGGACATAAACGACCTTTAAAGATCTAAAGAGTGAGAAAGTGAATATGGAAACGAGAATTTAAGAGACGTGAAACTCAATTAGCGTCTTTCATTTCACTTCCCTTCATCCCTCGCTCTGGAAAATAAGAACAAAAAGAAAGAAAGAAAACGTTTTTCTGAAACCTGAAGACGAGTTTGTCTCTCATCTTCGCGGTTCTGAAGGTGTCGGACCGGTCTGCGCCGCTCTGATGGCGGATCAATAACCGCCGACGTACCTGAACCAGGACGAAGTATCTTCTCTTCCAGCGCTTCCAGACCCTCTGGCCCACCGCCGACACGTACCTGCAACACGGGGAGCAGAGCCACTGACCTACCTGATGCCCTAAGACCATGAGCACCAACAAGATCACGACACCAACCAACCAACCAAACAACCAACCAGTCAATCAACCAACCAACCAACCAACCAACCAACCAACCAGTCAATCAACCAATCAACCAGTCAATCAACCAACCAACCAGTCAATCAACCAACCAACCAGTCAGTCAATTTGTCAACCAGTCAACCAACCAATCAACAAATCAACCAACCAATCAATCAACCAACCAGTCAATCAACCAACCCATCAATCAACCAATCAGTCAATCAACCAACCAATCAACCAACCAGTCAATCAACCAACTAACCAACCAACCAGCCAATCAAGCAACCCATCAATCAACCAACTAACCAACCAATCAACCCATCAATCAACCAACTAACCAATCACCCAACCAATCAATTAACCAAGATACCATTCAGAGACCACAAACTCATGTTTACAAAGAGAGAAGTAGAGTTATTTATATAGACTTCTATACAACCAGTGGAGTCGCCCCCTGGTGGTCAGGAGAGAAAATGCAGCTTCAACACATGAAGCATAGACTTCTATACAACCAGAGGAGTCGCCCCATGGTGGTCAGAAGCATCTTATTCCATCTATCTTGTGTTTTGGAGTTGTTTATTTCTTCATGTCGTCAACACATTGGAGGGGTTGGGGGGGGGGGGGGGTGAGGGGGCGTGGCCTCTCGATCAACGGCTGCTCTCGGGGCGTGGGACACGGGGCAAGTGCGAGCGAGTAAAATCAATCGATGGGCGAGAACCTCTCTCCTCAGAAGGAGGAGAAGAAGAAGAGAAAAGGCCCTCCGGTCGAAGGGCCCGTCTGGACGGAGAATCTGGGCCATTCGGGGGTCAACGTGTGGCATCGCTCGCCAGATTGGTTTTGGGCCGTCAGTGGAGAGGGGGGGGGGGGTCCGGGCCACCGCTCGCCACCGCGCGTCGACAACTGGACATTTGGACGGACTTTATTTTTTGTGTGGAGGTCCCCCGGGAAACAATGTCTTGAAATAATCCTTCAGAATTTTTAAATATTCTTTCAATTATTTTATATTATTATTATTATTACTATTATTATATGTTGTTATGCTGCAGGCATCTAGATAAAAAGTAATTTTCTCTTAATCTCTTAATTTTCTCCGGAATTAAAATTACTTTTGAGATTCATTCAAGGTTCTAATTTTGTCTTCATTTCATATATTTGTTTAAATCTTTTTACACTTTTTATTTATTTATTAAGAGGTTTATGCTAATGAGAAAAAACGCAAGTTCCCCCAGAAAAGAAATTGTCTTTAATTTGTTTTAATTCCTTAATTTTATTTGTCTTATTTCCACAACATTTGTTCTTGTTGCTCAGTTTAACAAAAACAATTTTTAGGTTTCTTTTTCTTTTTTCGTCCAGAATAAAATTACTTTGAAGATTTATTTAAGGTTCTAATTATGTATTTATTTGTTTTATTTATTTTTTAATCAAAAAGTGTTTTTAACTCTTCTAATGCTGCACTAAAGACATTTTGTTAATATTTCTTTTATTCAATTCAATTCAATTCAGTTTATTTGTATAGCCCAATTTCTGGGTGTTTACAAGTCTTACACAATCTGTACACACACATGAACCCCCAAACCTCACATCGGAAAAGGAAAAACTAAAAATATAAAGGGGAAAAAAAAAAGGAAGAAACCTGCAGGAGACTGGGAGAGCAGAGGAGAGATCTCTCTAGGATGGACAGATGTAATAGATGTGTGTGTGTGAGAAGGACAGATTTAGAGTTAAATACATTCAATGAATGAATAGTTCAGTAGGCATTCTCCACATCGGTCCTCCACGATCCTCGATCAGGGGAGGAGGAGGGAGGAGGAGGGGAGGAGACAGTGGCGACAGTGACAGTGGCAATGAAATGAAACGAACCACCCCAGACGATCCATCAGAGATGATGCCAGTCTATGCCATAGGGTCCGACCCCATGAGATGGAAAGTCAAAAAAAAAGAAGGGAAAAAGAGAGTTAGTAGCGTGTGTCAGTGCATCCTAAAACGTCCCCCGGCAGCTATAAGCCTATAGCAGCATATCAAGGGGCTGGACTAGATGTCATAGTTTTTTTCTAGCTTAAAAAGAGAAGATGAATATATTTAAGGAGTCACTTGTTTTAACATTAATTAAATGTGTTCCTTTGAGCAAACCTGCACACAAAGATCATCTATTTGTAAGAAGCAGCTGCTTCAAATCCTTCAGAATGAATCATTCGGACTGAAGAGGAAATATTTCCCTGTTTAACGTCAGCGACAAATAAATAAATAAACAAGAAAACATCAAATGATGATCCGCCGCTGACCCAAAATGTTTCAGTTTGTTCACTTCATTTTTCAAACGCCTTCTTTTAAACATTCTTTTTAAAGGATTCGAGACTTTTAACGTCGGAGAAAAAAAGAAGGATTTTGAAAACATTTCTCTCTTTTCTTCTCAGCGGGCAGCAAACATTCCTCCATTCATCTGGCCTGATCTTGAAAAAGGGGGATTTATGTATCCCTTTGTCGGGAGAGGCGCCCCCGGTGGCCTTGGAACCAGAGGAGTCGCAGTGAAAACAGCATCAAGTCACCTGAACGCAGCATGAAAGCTTTCAGCAGGTGGATCACAGGCTGAGGCGCTTAAAGAGGAGCTGGACGGGCTAACGCTGACCCCTGGTGGACCTGGTGGGAGTCAATATTTAATTATAATAATTATATCATACATATATCATCAATGTATTTTATATATATGCATATTATATTTCAATATATTTAGATATATATTGAAATATAATATGTATATATATATACTAGGGCTGTCAGCGTTAACGCACTAAAATATTTTTACGCAATTAACGCAACTTTGTTTACTTCCGGTGTTCGTTGAAGTTTTTACACTCAAACCGAGTGTCAAACCGCGGCAGTACGGTTTAACACTGTTTCTGTTTTTAAAACAATTATTTCTCCGCGAAAATAAGGAGCTGAAATCAGTTTAACTCGTGGATGAATCAGTCGGGTTTCCTCCTGCTCCTCCTTCCTCCTTCCTCTGATCCACAGAGGAACGGAGGGGCGACGTGTCGGGGGACGCGGCGCGGAAAGAACTCGTCACACGAAACCTTCACCGTGATTGGTCAATCCGTTTGTCTGTCAACATTTTGGGTAAAAAACAACCAATGAACACTCAGTAAATCACAAGGACCTCCCACCTCACAGGTGAGGCTCATTAGCAGCCTGTCAGTCAGAGAGCAGAGAACACGGCACCAGGATAACTGAGCCTCATTGAATAGAGCTGAGATTGTTCTGGAATGTTTGATGTATAACACGTGGGTATGTGTCATATGCAAACGCCTTTAAAAGGTGAATTTAATTTTTTTTTGTAAAATGGAGACATGAGCCCAGCCTCCAGAGGGTGAACGTGACATATGTGAATGTCAGTCAGTCACCAAGGCCACTGGTTCTGCTGTTCAGTGTTAAAGATGACAGGACCAATGGGGTCTCAATATATATATATATTTTTACTAATCTGATGTTTCACTGAAGAAACAATTTATCATCCACGATATTAAATACCTCGCTGGCACTTTATAGGTAGGAGCCTCTTTGAAAACACAGCTCTGTGTGAAGTTTGGTCTTTAAAAAGAATGAACTTTTAATTTTTAACTTTTAATTGCGATTAATGAATTTCAAAATGTGCGATTAATTAGTTAAATTTTTTTAATCGATTGACAGCCCTAATATATACACATTTATGATATAGGTATGATATATTTCTAATCTATATAATATACATGTATGAATATTATTATTACAATACATGTATAATATATATATATACATATACTATTCATATATATAATTATAATATATATTATTATAATATATTATTTAAATATTTATATTTATATATATGATATATATCAATATATATATATGAATTATATATTTATATATAAATATATATGTATAATATATATATAACATTTCTATAATATACACTACCGTTCAAAAGTTTGGGATCACCCAGACAATTTTGTGTTTTCCATGAAAACTCACTTTTATTTATCAAATGAGTTGCAAAATGTATATAAAATATAGTCAAGACATTGACAAGGTTAGAAATAATGATTTGTATTTGAAGTATACATTTTTTTCTTCAAACTTTGCTTTCGTCGAAGAATGCTCCTTTTGCAGCAATTCCAGCATTGCAGACCTTTGGCATTCTAGCTGTTAATTTGTTGAGGTAATCTGTTGAAATGTCACCCCATGCTTCCTGAAGCACCTGCCACCAGTTGGATTGGCTTGATGGGCACTTCTTGCGGACCATACGGTCAAGCTGCTCCCACAACAGCTCAATGGGGTTGAGATCTGGTGACTGGCCACTCCATTACAGACAGCAAGCTGCCTGCTTCTTCCCTCAATAGTTCTTGCACAATGTGGAGGTGTGCTTTGGGTCATTGTCCTGTTGGAGGAGGACATTGGCTCCAATCAAGCGCTGCCCACAGGGTATGGCATGGCGTTGCAAAATGGAGTGATAGCCTTCCTTATTTAAAATCCTTTGACCTGGTACAAATCTCCCACTTTCCCAGCACCAAAGCAGCCCCAGACCATCACATGACCTCCACCATGCTTGACAGATGGTGTCAGGCACTCTTCCAGCATCTCTTCACCTGTTCTGTCTCACAAATGTTCTTCTGTGTGATCCAAACACCTCAAACTTGGATTCATCTGTCCAGAACACCTTTTTCCAATCTTCCTCTGTCCAATGCCTGTGTTCTTTTGCCCATACCAATCTTTTCTTTTCATTGGCCAGTCTCAGATATGGCTTTTCTTTGCCACTCTGCCTAGAAGGCCAGCATCCCGGAGTCGCCTTCACTGTAGACGTTGACACTGGCGTTTTGCGGTACCATTTAAAGAAGCTGCCAGTTGAGGACCTGTGAGGCGCCTATTTCTCAAACTAGAGACTCTAATGTACTTGTCTTCTTGCTGAGTTGTGCACCGGGCCTCCCACTTCTCTTTCTGCTCTGGTTAGAGCCCGTTTGTGCTGTTCTCTGAAGGGAGTAGTACACACCGCTGGAGGACATTTTCAGTTTCTTTGCAATTTCTCGCATGGAATAGCCTTCATTTCTAAGAACAAGAATACACTGGCGAATTTCACATGAAAGTTCTTTTTTTCTGGCCATTTTGAGAGTCTTATCGAACCCACAAATGTGATGCTCCAGATAATCAACTAGCTCAAAGGAAGGCCAGTTTTATAGCTTCTCTCATCAGCAAAACAGTTTTCAGCTGTGCTAACATAATTGCACAAGGGTTTTCAAGGGTTTTCTAATCAGATATTAGTCTTCTAAGGCGATTAGCAAACACAATGTACCATTAGAACACTGGAGTGATCGTTGATGGAAATGGGCCTCTATACACCTATGGAGATATTTCATTAGAAACCAGACGTTTCCACCTAGAATAGTCATTTACCACATTAACAATGTATAGAGTGTATTTCTGATTGATTTAATGTTATCTTCATTGAAAAAAACAATGCTTTTCTTTGAAAAATAAGGACATTTCTAAGTGATCCCAAACTTTTGAACGGTAGTGTATATATATCAATTATATATTTATATATAAATATAATATATATAATTTTTAAACTGAGGAGTACATGAGAGCACTGACACCGAAGGCTCCTCTTATTCCTCACTTTCTACAACCTTAATTCCTTTCCTTGCCTCTCCAGAAACAACAAGGAGGAAAAGCCAGAGAAATCTTTTCGGTCATTTTCAAAGCCGCATGTATTTTAAAGGAGAACATCACAGAGTGGAGACTATTTAATGGGTTTGAAAATGAAGCTCTGCTTCCATCTAGTGGCAGGAGGTGAGAACTGCACCACGAACGCGCCGCTGCAGCAATAATAACCCGACTTTAACAACAGCAACTGGGATTTTTAATACAATTTACATCTGTGTAAAATGAATTAAATGCTGCCGTGGCCTCATTTAAGGATTCACGGCTAAACTGAATCAGTTTGGAACAACACAAATATTTAAAAAATGTTTTAAAAATATATATAGTCCGGAATTATTAATCATGTACAATCAATACGATTATCAAACGTTCCGTTAATGGTATTAACGTAGGACCAGGACCAGGACCTCGGCCATGATCAGGACCAGGACCGGGACCGGGACCAGGACCAGAACCAGGACCTCGGCCATGGCCAGGACCAGGACCAGGACCTCGGCCATGGCCAGGACCTCGGCCAGGACCAGGACCGGGACCAGGACCAGGACCAGGACCTCGGCCAGGACCAGGACCGGGACCAGGACCTCGGCCATGGCCAGGACCAGGACCAGGACCTCGGCCATGACGTTGGTGGTCCTCCTCCGGCCCTCTGGGAGTTACTCAACTTTCATTTCTTCCTCGTTGGTTTGTGGACATTCGGCTATTTCGGCTGTCGCCATCTTGAATTTTGGCAACCGGTAAACAGGAAGTGACCCTATGTGGACCGGACCCTGTAGAGGACCGGACCCCGTAGAGAACTAGACCCCGTAGAGGACCAGACCCCGTAGAGAACCGGACCCCGTAGAGGACCGGACCCCTTAGAGAACCAGACCCCTTAGAGCAGGGGTCCCCAACCCCCGGGCCGCGGAATAAAAGTGAATAAATAAAGTTTTAAATGTTGTTGACCTGCAACGAGCCGCTAATGGAGACGGCGACACAGACGATCAACGTCTGAAACATGTAGAATGTTCCGCTGTTCACTCGCCCACACAGCAGCAACTTTATCGGCCAACTTGAAAACAGTTGTCATTTCCCTGAAGTGACAGAATTCATTGAGCAGGTTGAATATGTTTTAGATTATTTGTCACTGTGCCGCCAGCAGAGGGTTCGGCGCGTGAGACTCGCCTGCAGCGAGAAACCCGAACTTTAAGACTCCTGAACGCGGCTCAGACGTACACATGGGTATCCGCTCCTTTTTCAAAATAATATATCTTTCCGACTGATTTTTAAAAAAAAAATTCCAACTTTATTTATTCACTTTTTTTCCGCGGCCCGGGGGTTGGGGACCCCTGCCGTAGAGCACCAGACCCCGTAGAGGACCAGACCCCGTAGGGGACCGGGCCCCTAGGGGACTCATGTGGACTCACCCGCTGTGCTTCATGTTGGGGGGCTTGTCCATGCGGACCGCCAGTTTGATCCTCAGCTCGGCGTCCTGGCTGCTCTTGGGGACGACCATCCGGTGGAGCTCGGCCTGCTTCGGCCCGTTGGTGGTCGGGTTCATGACCACCTGGGGGGGGGGGGGGGGGGGCAGTATATGAAGACGCCATCGCGGTGCGTTCAAAGCAAACCGTTTAAAGGAGGTCGGATACACATCTACAACTTTTACACACACACACATTATTTGATTTTGTAGACACATTATTCAACATGTTTTATTATTATCATTATTTTAATATTATTGTTATTGACAATTATTGTCATCATCACGATCATTATTATCATTCATATTATTCTCAATATAATTATTATTATCATTATTAATATAATTATTATTATTATCATTATTTTAATATTATTGTCATCATCACTATCATTAATATTATTCATTTTATAATTATTATTATCATTATGATCAATATAATAATTATTATTAATATAATTATAATTCTAATTATTATTATCATTATCCGGTGGACCTGGACTCACCCGGCCCAGCTCCTTGTCCTCCAGAGCCAGGACCCCGGTGCTCTCGGTGAACAGCTTCACCTTAACGGAGGGCAGCGGGTGGGTGGTGGTGAAGTCCCCCTGGGTCCCCCACCTGCAGGGTCACAAGAGACCCTTAAGCCTGGTCTGAAGGTACCATGTGTAATACACATTCTGGCCACCAGAGGGTGGTGGTGAAGTCCCCCTGGGTCCCCCACCTGCAGGGTCACAAGAGACCCTTAAGCCTGGTCTGAAGGGACCATGTGTAATACACATTCTGGCCACCAGAGGGCAACGAGCCCCATAGGGCCCATTCGCTCCTGAAGGATCTGAGGAACCTTCACCGGGCTCAGGGTAGTCCTGGACCTCCATGGACCCTTTATCAGGAAACCAGACCACCAGTCAGAAGACGGTCTGGTTCTATAGAGACCCAGAACGTAATAATGGACCCACTGGAGGGAAGGGGGGCCCGGGAGAACCAGAACCAGGACTGAGAGGGTCTTTATACTTCCTGGTCTCTGTGGGTCTTTATAGGTCCTGGTCTCTGTGGGTCTTTATAGGTCCTGGTCTCTGTGGGTCTTTATAGGTCCTGGTCTCTGTGGGTCTTTATAGGTCCTGGTCTCTGTGGGTCTTTATAGGTCCTGGTCTCTGTGGGTCTTCATAGGTCCTGGTCTCTGTGGGTCTTTATAGGTCCTGGTCTCTGTGGGTCTTCATAGGTCCTGGTCTCTGAGGGTCTTTATAGGTCCTGGTCTCTGTGGGTCTTTATAGGTCCTGGTCTCTGTGGGTCTTTATAGGTCCTGGTCTCTGTGGGTCTTTATAGGTCCTGGTCTCTGTGGGTCTTCATAGGTCCTGGTCTCTGTGGGTCTTTATAGGTCCTGGTCCCTGTGGGTCTTTATAGGTCCTGGTCTCTGAGGGTCTTTATAGGTCCTGGTCTCTGTGGGTCTTCATAGGTCCTGGTCTCTGTGGGTCTTTATAGGTCCTGGTCTCTGTGGGTCTTTATAGGTCCTGGTCTCTGTGGGTCTTTATAGGTCCTGGTCTCTGTGGGTCTTTATAGGTCCTGGTCTCTGTGGGTCTTTATAGGTCCTGGTCTCTGTGGGTCTTCATAGGTCCTGGTCTCTGTGGGTCTTCATAGGTCCTGGTCTCTGTGGGTCTTCATAGGTCCTGGTCTCTGTGGGTCTTTATAGGTCCTGGTCTCTGTGGGTCTTCATAGGTCCTGGTCTCTGGTGGACTCACTGCGGTCTGGAGGCCTCGGCCTGGTCCGTCTGCAGCTTCTCGCCCCCCTCCACCTCCATGGTGCAGTACACGACCCGGTTCGGGGCCACGGACTTCAGACCCTGAACCTCCACGATCACGACCTGAAGAACAGAGGGGTCAGCGCCAAGGACGAGTTCTGGGTCCGTTGTTCTGGGTCTTGTGTTCTGGGTCTTGTGTTCTGGGTCTTGTGTTCTGGGTCTTTAGTTCTGGGTCTTGTGTTCTGGGTCTTTAGTTCTGGGTCTTGTGTTCTGGGTCTTTAGTTCTGGGTCTTTAGTTCTGGGTCTTTAGTTCTGGGTCTTGTGTTCTGGGTCTTTAGTTCTGGGTCTTTAGTTCTGGGTCTTGTGTTCTGGGTTTTGTGTTCTGGGTCTTTAGTTGAAAACGACTCTTTCACAACAACAACAACACGTCTTTGAACGCCTCACGGACCTCCAGCGTGAAGGACAGCACCACGTCGTTCCTGGACAGGGCGTCGGCCTCGTCGCCCAGGTCCAGGAACGAGTTGTTGGCGGAGGAGCGCTTGAGCTTCTGCTTGAAGTCCGGACCCCCCTTGGAGACCAGACCCCCCTTGGAGACCGGCAGACTCTCCAGGTTGGCCATGAGCAGCCCGACGGCCGAGCGCAGCTCCTCCACGTAGAGCGGCTCCATGTCGGGGGAGCACAGCTTCGGGAAGCTCCTCTCCTGCGGGAAGAGAAGCTTCCGTTACCTTCCATCCCCCTCTCCACTCGGTTACACCGCGGCGCGTTCAGGCTCCCTCTCTTCACTCGGTTACACCGCGGCGCGTTCAGGCTCCCTCTCTCCACTCGGTTACACCGCGGTGCGTTCAGGCTCCCTCTCTTCACTCGGTTACACCGCGGTGCGTTCAGGCTCCCTCTCTCCACTCGGTTACACCGCGGTGCGTTCAGGCTCCCTCTCTCCACTCGGTTACACCGCGGTGCGTTCAAGCTCCCTCTCTTCACTCTGTTACACCGCGGTGCGTTCAGGCTCCCTCTCTTCACTCGGTTACATTGCGGTGCGTTCAGGCTCCCTCTCTTCACTCAGAGTTTTACACTTTTTAAAATGTATTTTTAAAGGTCCCCGGGGAAAAAAAAATCTTGAAATAATCCTTCAATGTAAAAAATAAATGAATTTTTAAATATTCTTTAAATTATTATTATATATTATTATTATAATTATATTTTTTATGCTGCAAGGCATCTAAATAAAAAGTAATTTCCCCCATTTTAGGTGTCTTCTCTTTTTTTCTCCACAATTAAAATGACTTGAGATTTATTCAAGGTTCTAATTTTGTATTAATTTCTTATTTGTTTAAATCTAAAAGTTTTTAAAACTCAGTTTCACACTTTATATTGATTTATTAAGAGGTTTATTAGAACGAGAACAACTGCAGTTTCCTTTCATTTTTTTTGATGCCTTAATTTTATTATTTTATTCGACTTTAGATTATTCCCATAAAGTTTTTTCTTGTTTAAAAGTACAACAATAAAAAGGAATTTCCCGCATTTTAGATTTCTTTTCTTTTTTTCTCCAGAATTAAAATGGCTTGAGATTTGTTTATGGCTCTTATTTTGTATAAATTTCTTATATTTGTTTAAATCTTTTTACACTTTTTATTTATTTATTAAGAGGTATATTATAATGACAACAACTGTAGTTTCAACCAGAAAAAAAATTGTCATTTTTTTTAATTCCTTAATTTTATTCTTTTATTCGACTTTAAATTATTTCCACAATGTTTTCTTGTACAAGTACAACAATAAAAAGTAATTTCAACCATTTCAGGTTTCTTCTTCTTTTTTCATCCTCAAGTTTCTAATTATGTATTAATCTGTTCGATCGTTTTTTTTATTTATCAAAAAGTGTTTTCAACTCTTCTAATGTTGCACTAAAAACACATTTCGTTAATATTTATTTTATAGATGTCAAATAGTTTTCATCTCACTGGGCATATATTTTTCTCTAGTTTAAAAAGAGAATATGAATATATTTAAGGAGTTATTTGCTTTAACGTTAATTAAATGTGTTCCTTTGAGCAAACCCTTTTTTTATGAGTAAATTAATTGAAGGAGACGTTTTATGAATTATGAGATCAATCGTGACCCGTCTGATCTGTGATTAGTTTTTCTTAAAGGGCCGGCGTCCCAATTCAAAACCACGAGCCAAGAGAGGCTAAAGCGGTTTAAAGTGCGCACCAGAGCAGATTAAACACCGTTTCATATTTCCCTGTGGCGGCTCTCACCCTGGAGATCTTCTCCGCCAGCTGCAGCCTCCCGTCCAGCTCTCTGCGGATCTGAGCCGCCTGCTCGTCCACGTTGTCCAGCTGGGAGATGAAAAGCACACATCGGGTCAGCCAATCAGGGAGCGGCACAGCCAACGAGCCAATCGCGAGGGGCGAAGGGGAGAGAGAGCCAAGTATCGGATCATCTACTTCCTCATAGCTCGACCAATCGGAGAGGAGACGATGTTCAGACCCGTTTGTTTTGGGTGTCAGAGCTGCAGTTCCTCCGGCGTCCAGCAGGCGGTGGAAACTGAACGAGGTTTTTTGGCTTACGGGGCAAAATCTGCGCCCAAAATGACAAATGGAGATTAAATTAAAAACCCGGCTGTGGTGTGAACCGGCCAGGAGCCCCAGAGACACGAGGGACCGGTAACACAGAGGAGACGAGACGTTTGAGTTCACCGAAATAAATCAGTTAAAGTCGCTTCAGTCACGCCGAGGATGAGAAGAATAAAACGAGCTGAGCTGGAGGATGAAGACGTACCGGCACGCTAACATTCATGCTTTTTATATATATATATATGTTTTTTCAAATAACATACATATATATATGTATATATATATACATATATATGTGTGTTTTTTCAGATAATATATAGCTTTATTTGATCTTGTTCCACATAACTAACCCTCACTTTTAATATTCATTTACACACACACACACACACACACACACACACACACACACACACACACACACACACACACACACACACACACACACACACACACACACACACACACACACACACACACACACACACACACACACACACACACACACACACCTGGCAGGCGTTGTACAGCAGCTGGTGCTCGAACTTGCGGATGCCGAGTATCTGCTGGAACATGTGGTACAGCTGCTCCTTGCTGAGGATGAGCTCGGCCGCGGCGCCCAGGTGCGCTCGCGGCGGCTGCCGCCGCACGTCCTCGTCGCCCCTGTAGATGGCGTCGTACTTGGCGATCCAGGAGCTCAGGACCGTCTCTTTGCTCAGGCCGTCGATCTCCGGCAGGCTGCGGACGCGCCGCTCGATGTTCTTCTTGAAGACCTCGCGGAAGTCGCCGGCCGAGCAGCCGCCGCTGTGGACCATCCGGGAGACGCGCTCGCTCTTCATGAAGCCCTGAGGGGGGGGGGGGGGGGGGGTTATTATACAAGTACAACTGTGAAAGGAGCAGCACAAGAAACAAGTACAACAATTAAAATAGAATCTAAACAATAAACATTAATGCATTCTCTCTCCTGGCCACCAGGGGGGCGACTCCTCTGGTTGTATAGAAGTCTATGCTTCATGTGTTAAAGCTGCATTCTCTCTACTGACCACCAGGGGGCTCCTCTGGTTGTATAGTCTGTGTGTATATATATATACATATAAATATATATGTATACATATATGTATGTATACATGTGTATACATATATGTATATATATGTACATACATATACATATATATACGTATATATGTATATATATACATATATGTATCTGTATATATAAATATACAGATAAATATATATAAATATGTATATATATACACAGGTCAGTGGAGTGTTGGGTGTATTTAAACATGTTTCTAGTTTTTGTCTGTGCACCAGCCACAGAAAGGTAATGAGGCGTAGTCAGACCCCCCCCCCCCCCTCTGGATCCTATAGGCTCTCCAAGATTCAAGATTCAAGATGTTTTATTTGTCACATACACACACAGGGTGTGCAGTGAAATGAAAGTGGCAATGCTCAGCAGGAATGTGCAAGGGCAACAAGTACACACTATTTACAAATAAAAAACAACACAATATTTACAGTAAGTGTGTGTGTGTGTGTGTGTGTGTGTGTGTGTGTGTGCCTAAGAGGGGCAGTTGTGTGGGTCTATGTGGGGGTCCTGGTGAGGTCGGAGTTCACAATCCTGATGGCCTGAGGAAAGAAACTCCGTCTCAGTCTCTCTGTTCTTGCAGCGTGACTACGGGCGCCTGCCTGACCGCAGCAGCTGAAACAGTCTGTTGTTGGGGTGGTGAGGATCCTTCATGATCCTGCCGGCTCTGGTTCTGCACCTCCTGGTGTACAAGTCCTGCAGGGTGGGAGTGTAGTTCCAATAGTGCGCTCAGCCGAACGCACTACTCTCTGCAGAGCCTTCCTGTCCTGAGCGGAGCAGTTGCCAAACCAGGCTGTGATGCTTCCTGTCAGGACGCTCTCTACAGCTCCAGAGTAGAAGGACTGAAGGATCCTCTGGGAAACTTTAAATTTCCTCAGCTGCCTGAGGTGGTAGCGCTGCCTTGCCTTTCTCACCAGAGTGTCTGTGTTTGTTGACCATGTCAGATCCTCGGTGATGTGGACTCCCAGGTATTTATACCCGCTCACCCTCTCCACAGTAGTCCGTTAATCCCCAGTGGTGAGTCGTCCTCTGTTGTTGTACCCTCCTAAAGTCCACAATCAGCTCCTTAGTTTTGGTGACATTCATGATGAGGCTGTTGTCCTGGCACCAGAGTGACAGATCAGCAACTTCCTCCAGGTAGGCCTTCTCGTCGTTGTCGGAGATCAGGCCCACCACCACTGTGTCATCCGCAAACTTGATGATGGTATTGAGTTGAACCTGGCCACACAGTCATGTGTGTACAGGGAGTACAGTAGGGGCTGAGGACGCAACCCTGGGGGATCCTGTGTTCAGGGTGAGGATTTGGAGGTGTCTGCCCACCCTGACCACCTGTGGCCTGGCGGTCAGGAAGTCCAGGATCCAAGCACACAGGGGTGTTCAGTCCCAGCTCAATCAGCTTGCCGGCCAGTCTGGAGGGACTATGGTGTTGAAAGCTGAACTATAATCAATGAACAGTAGTCTCACATAGCCCCCTCTGGCTGTCCAGATGAGAGAGTGTGGTGTGCAGTACCTGGGAGACAGCATCATCCGTGGATCTGTTTGGGCGATAAGCAAACTGCAGCGGGTCCATGGAGGAAGGAGGAAGGCGCAGATGTAGTCCTTTATCAGCCTCTCAGCATTTCATGACCACCGGTGAGGGCCACGGTAGTCATTCATACATGCTGGAGAAGCATTCTTGGGCACAGGGACAATAGTGGATCTCTTGAAGCAGGCGGGGACCACGGACTCAGCCAGGAGAGGTTGAATATTGTGGTGAACACTGGAGCTAGCTGGTTAGCACAGGTCTTCAGTACTCGCCCAGATATGCCATCTGGACCTGCAGCTTTCCTGGTGTTCACCCTCAACAGAGCCCTCCTCACACTGTGCTCGGTCACAGAGGTGTGTGTTCATCCCCAGCGGTAGAACTCACCTCGGCACGCTAACGGTGTTGTTGTTAGCCGGCGAGCTAGCGCTGTTGTTGCTAGCCTCAAACCGTGCATAAAATCAGTTCAGCTCGTCCGCTAGGGATGCGCCGGCACTCACCATTGCGGGTCTGCTCTGGTAGTTTGTGATAGTCCGTAGCCCTGCCATAGGCGCCTGGTGTCGCGCTGCTCCATCTGTGATTCCACTCTGTCTCGGTACCTCCTCTTGGCTTCCTTCACCGCCCTCCTCAGTCCATAGACCGCTGCCTTGTACTCGTCCATGTTGCGGATACAAGACCGGAGTTATAGGCAGCACAGGCGTTCACAGCTTCACGGATGGATCTATCAACCCACGGCTTTTGATTAGGAAAGACCTAACTTTTACCGTGGGGACGATGGTGTCCGTTAAGCGTTGCTATGAGGCTCATTGCTACTTCAACTCGCTGACGCCACTGGAACTGGATTGGATCATGTCCCAGTCAACGATACTCAGCGCGTCCTGTAGCTCAGCCTCTGATTGGTCAGACCACCGCTACGTTCCTCGTCACTACCGCTTCCCGCGATCCTTTGTTTATACTCCGGAAGCAGAAAAATGGCGGCATGGTCTGATTTCCCTAACGGAGGAGAGAGACAGCCTTGTAGCCTCTCTTGAATGGCGTATAGCAGTGGTCCAACGTTCTTTCCTCTGGTAGCACACGTAATGTGCTGGTGAAAGTTCGGCATGACTTTTTAGGTTTGCCTTGTTAAAGTCCCCAGCCACCACCACAGCCGGGATACTTGTTCTGATGCCGACATAACACATCATGTAGGTCCGATAGTGCTACGCCGGTGTCCGCTTGTGGTGGAATGTCGGCTGTGGTGATGACCGAGCTGAACTCCCGGGAAGGTAGAATGGACGGCATGAGATCGTCAGATGTTCCAGGTTCGAGAAAGAGTCTTAATGTTCTTGGGGTCGCCACATGTTGTTTGTCATGAAGCAGACCCCTCCACCCTTAGATTTACCAGACTCTTCCGTTCTGTCTGCACGGAAAACAGAGAAGGACCCGGTTGGACATATGACTCGATCCGCACCAGCGGGTCAGCCAAGTTTCCATCAGACAAAAGATGTTACAATCCCGCATGTCCCGTTGGAATCTGATCCTTGCCTAAAATCATCCATCTTATTTTCCAGAGACTGGACGTTAGCAAGAAGGATGCTGGGCAAAGGTGGACGTGGGCTTGAACTCTCAGTCTGTTCAATTCCGCTCCGTTTCCCTCGATGTTTTCGTCGTCTCCCGTAGTAGCGGCTCCACTGCTGTTGTTGTGGTTCGTACTACGATCTCTGCCGCCACGCTGGATCGATGGAAAAAGTGGACAAAACCCTTGTTTTAGCAAAGTTTATGTCCAAAAGTGTGCTGCGGTCATATGTTGTTAGTGCCGATGTGTTTGTGGCAAAGAAAATATTAAAAATAAACACAAAAACTAAAAGAGCGCACAATCTCCGCGGAGCTGCCGCGACGGCGACTGGACACAGCCGCGCCATCAAGAGTGTCAGCCATTATCACTAATGATCCGATCAGCGGGTGGGAGCCCCCCCTCCCCTCCCCCGCTGATCGGATTAATTGGGAGCTTTTGAAAAGTTTTCGCTAAATTATTTACAGGGCAGCCGATGGGCGGGCCGGGGGTCCGGAGGAGAGAGAACGCTTCACTTCCTGTCGCTTTGGACAGGAACCGGTCGTCACGGACGAAACACGACGTGACGTCTCAGGTCAGCAGCTCGAGTCTTAAAAAACGGACTTTCGGGCCATCAGTCGTTTGTTTAGCCGACTCGGGAATACATTTAGACAAATAAACCACTATCGACCCCGGCATCAAGGGCTTATGGGTAATGTAGTATTTAGAGACAAACTGACAAAGAGAAGGAGAAGGAAAAAACATGACATCGGCAAAAAAGGCTTTTCTAGAAACTCGGAAAAATAAGTCAAATATGAAGTGAAGACGCCATCTTCACGTCATCAGCTGAAGGAGGAGGAGCCGCTCACGTGCTCCTCCTGCATAAAGCATACGCCCCCCCCCCCTCATCAAGGATTCATCAAGGCAAGATTGATGAGTTCTGGGATCAGTGTTTTATTTGTATACTTTAACTCTTTGAAGGCAGGATGACAAAATCAAAACCTGAAGCACAACCTCAAAGCGTCTTCACTCGACCATGTGACCCCGCGGTCACGTTCACATATCGGAGTTCTGAAATCGCTTTATCTAATAATACATCATGTGTATCGATATAGAACCTTCCTTCACAAGGTTGCAACATGATCTATATTAAAAAAATAGGAGGAGAAACGGATCCGAGGTCCATGTGGACAGAACCCAGAGGGGCCCAGGACGGTTCCCTGATGCACTCCGGGAGGAAATCGACGAGCGATGCACTCAGACGAGTCTTCTGATGTACACGAATAATAAAGTACATGTGTAGTGTTCCATCAGTTGCATAAGTCGCCCCCTGGTGGCCAGTAGAGAGAATGAGACGCACATGTTGAAACACACACGCTAAAACACACACATGTTGGAACACACACGCTAAGGCAGGGCGGCTCCTCCTTCCTTGTGAAACTGGTCTCGAGAGCAAACAGGCGGCGCTGAGGGAACAGCGTGCTCCACAGCCCGCGGTGCGTTCACTGCCTGTCGTACACGACAGGTGTCGGTCTGTGTGTTTGTTTGGGAGGTGAAACGTGCAGCTCGGGTTAGTTTAGTTCGTCACCACCTGGTCCTCAGGTCAGAGTCAGGTCAGGGTCCATGTGACTCACTTCTATGAGTTAAGTGTCATCCTTGACCCCTGGTGGCCAGGAGAGAGAATGCAGCTTCAACACATGAAGCATAGACTTCTATACAACCAGAGGAGTCGCCCCCTGGTGGTCAGGAGAGAGAATGCAGCTTTAACACATGAAGCATAGACTTCTATACAACCAGAGGAGTCGCCCCCTGGTGGCCAGGAGAGAGAATGCAGCTTTAACACATGAAGCATAGACTTCTATACAACCAGAGGAGTCGCCCCCTGGTGGCCAGGAGAGAGAATGCAGCTTTAACACATGAAGCATAGACTTCTATACAACCAGAGGAGTTGCCCCCTGGTGGTCAGGTTGTGATATTTAGTATTTAACTATTCTAACTGTTATTCTAGTTTCGAAAGGAGCAGAAACAAAGAACCGGTCCGGGTCCAGAGAGAGGAGGAACCAGCAGAACTCAGAGTCCAGAGGAAGCCTCGCCTCGTAGTAGCTCCTCACGGCGTTGCAGAACGCCTCGTCCGCCACTATCTGAGTTTCCCCGTTGAGGAAGGCCAGGAAACGTTCCTTCAGCGCCTGCAGCTGCTGCCTGTTCACCTGAGGAGGAGGAGGAGGAGGAAGAGGAGATTAGACTTAAATGTCTTTCATTAGAGAACAAGAACATGAAGGAAGAGTAACAACGATGTAGCTCATTCAGAACTATGTTTCAAACCTCCAGGACAGAGACAGATCTGGGATGCAGAGCATTTCTTAATTAATGAAATTTTGTTGTTGTGAATAGTTGCGAAGGAGGATTACACCTAACCAAGCATTTCAATCTGTTTATTAATGTACTGTTGTTGTTGTTGTTTCCTGTTTTACTGGAGCGTGTTTCTTTTGCTCCTCCATCTCTCCGTCCATCCGATAGATTTTGGCTACATTAATTTTTTTTCCATCAACAAGACGACATGTTTCACAGCGGAGCAGAGAAATAAAATATTGATAAATGTCATCGGGGTGTTTTCTGCAGCCGACATACGAGTTTGTTTTGACCAATATGGAGGACTTAAAATGACCTAAGTATAAATAAATAAATAAATGCATGAATAAATACAAGAATAAATAGATAAATGCTTAAATAAATGGATAAAAAAAATAAAAAAATACAGGAATAAATTAATGAATGCTTAAATAAATGTATAAATAAATAATTAAATACAGGAATGAATAAATATAAGTTATAACTCAACAGGACATCATTAAATAAATATATTTCTGTATTTCTTCATTTATTTATATCTCTATTTATGTGTCCACACGTATTTCTTCATTTATTTATGCGTGATATTTACGTGTCCTTATATGCAAATGAGCTGGGCGGTCCGAACCTCATTGTTAAACAGGATTGGTCAAGTCGGTGAGCAAGACAGAAGCAATCGATCCCTAGCACTTGGACCTGTAGACGAACAGCGTTTATTATGCGTTGTTGTCTGTACATTCTAAATACTACTGTTGTTGAGTCACGGAATGTAATTTAAGGATGTTTTCAGCCGAGAGGGACGGGGAACCGGCAGAAGGAACCTTCTTGTTTTTCGAGGGTTCTCGACACGACGCCAAGAGAAGAAAAGCTCAAAGAAGAATCGTCACGCATGAGTTTGCACCTTTGTTGCCGCACTGAGCGGCGGCTGAACCTGTGATAACTAACGAGGGCTGAGGCGCTTGAACAAATAGTGTGTGTGTGTGTGTGTGTGTGCGTGTGTGTGTGTGCATATCAGCATTTGTTTATGCTGAAGGCATTAACTTGAGTTGAGGAGATTACTGTTTATCGAGGGGCAGTTAACAGCTTATTTGTGCAGCAGGAAGGACCCCACGATGGCAGATCAATAAGCGCAAAGAATGCCCTGTGTGTGTGTGTGTGTGTGTGTGTGTTCTTCTCAGAGCCGGGGCACACAGGAGGTAATTATATCAGACTGCATTTCCACGGCTGCCACGTTTTTCCGAGGCCACGCCTCTTCTCTACTTGTTTACCAGCCTTAGCTTCTCACTGCCTCGGGCCATGAGCAAGGCAGCCAGGCTGGGAAGCGTCTATCTCAAAAGAATACTTCTCGTTTCATATCAGTCACGTCCATCCATTCTCTTTTCTCGAAAAAAAAGCGCTGCTGTTCACATCTGTGGTCGCGAGAGCGTCGACCAATCACGTTGCAGCTGGCTTCAACTGAAATGGAGGTTCTTCCTCTTTATAATCCTACGCCAGTCAGTCAACACTGTTGCTGCAGGGTGCACAACGGTCCAAATCTAAAGACATTCAGTTCTCCGTCACGTGACATTGGAGGAGCTTGAATTGAGGAATGTTGGAAGAAAAGATTAATTGATTAATTGTTGATTGATTATCAAAACCAATTAATGTCCTGTCCATCGATGAATAAATACATCCCAAGCTGAACTGACGATACATTATTGTCCATGTACAGCCACCACCTGCATATTTATCCCCCCCCCCCCACACACACACACAGTCGCAGTACAACAACTCTCCTCGCCGAGTCACTGAAAACAACCGAGCAATGACGGTGTCGGCACCTTGAGGATCTCAAAAAAAACACAAAAAAAGCGGCGACGGTTTCGAGATCTAGAAGATCTCTGAAGAAAGCAGGACCAGGACCTGTGCTGGGGGTGGGGGGGGGGGTGGGGGGGGATCAGACCCGGTGGCTCCGATATGGAGCTCTAAGAAGAACTCTGCAGAACATCTTCTCTTTGATGGTCTGGTTACCGGTGGAGGTCTGGAGAGGACCAGCACCAAGCTGAGGTCCATAGAGAACTGGTCCAAGTAAAGGTTCACCATTGAGACGCCACAGGTTCAAACCCACAAGACGGGTTCAAACCCACAAGACGGGTTCAAACCCACAAGATGGGTTCAAACCCCAACAAGACGGGTTCAAACCCCAACAAGACGGGTTCAAACTCACAAGACGGGTTCAAACCCCAACAAGACGGGTTCAAACTCACAAGATGGGTTCAAACCCCAACAAGACGGGTTCAAACCCACAAGACGGGTTCAAACCCACAAGACGAGTTCAAACCCACAAGACGAGTTCAAACCCACAAGACGGGTTCAAACCCCAACAAGACGGGTTCAAACCCACAAGACGGGTTCAAACCCACAAGACGGGTTCAAACCCCAACAAGACGGGTTCAAACCCCAATAAGACGGGTTCAAACTCACAAGACTGGTTCAAACTCACAAGATGGATTCAAACCCCTACAAGACGGGTTCAAACTCACAAGACGGGTTCAAACCCCAACAAGACGGGTTCAAACCCCAACAAGACGGGTTCAAACCCCAACAAGACGGGTTCAAACCCCACAAGACGGGTTCAAACCCACAAGACGGGTTCAAACCCCATGTTAAGAATATAAAAATACATACATAGTCCCCCATGCCCCTCACTTTGTATTAAGGCCCCGAAGCACCAAACCTCGTGTCCTTCTATGACTCGATTCCGTTTTCGGGCTCTGACCAGAGAGAACAGCTCATACTCAGCTCACCCACATGTTTTGGAACATACTGACACTGCTGGATAAGCACAGATACTGTAGGAACAAACACTTCTTGACCTCGGCCAGAAGATGACACATCCACACAGGGAAGATAATCAGGAACTCTGTGCAACCCTTGGCTCTGACCTCACCCTGACCGCTCAGTCGTAGAATTGAGATTTAAATAAGAGCCGTACCTGTCACCGTCAAAGAACTTGTTTATGTAAGCAACAGATAGTTTTAATGCCTTTTTAGTTTCTATTATATGAAAGAAACTGCACAGCTCCTGCTTTAGATGGAGAACAACATACACACACACTGATTATGATGATGGCGAGAAGATCGTGAGCCAAGAGGGTGGGACCACCCTGAGCTCCATCAGAAGGTGTTCAAAGTCTAAACCAGGAACACCTCCATCTGTTTTAACCAACCAGTGCTGCTGTCGTGAGCCCAGAGGGTGGGACCACCCTGAGCTCCAACGATGAGACGGACAAAGATTAAACCGAGTGACGTCTCCATCTATATTATCTAATCACGCTGCTCTGAAAGATATAAAGAGTCATGTTCTCCTGGAGAACTCCAGTCTGTTACTGAACGATGCTTTGAGCTGACTTCATCCAGGCCCGTGCTGCACGTTAAATGTTTTGTGTCTTTGGACTTTTGTTCTACCACACTTAATTAAATCCACTTTGTTTTGAATTTTACTTTGTCGTCCTGGTCATCTTTTCCCAACCTTCGACACCCACAAGACGGGTTCGAACCCACAAGACGGGTTCAAACCCACAAGACGGGTTCAAACTCACAAGACGGGTTCAAACCCCAACAAGACGGGTTCAAACTCACAAGATGGGTTCAAACCCCAACAAGACGGGTTCAAACCCACAAGACGGGTTCAAACTCACAAGACGGGTTCAAACCCACAAGACGGGTTCAAACTCACAAGACGGGTTCAAACCTACAAGACGGGTTCAAACCCACAAGACGGGTTCAAACCCCACAAGACGGGTTCAAACCCCAACAAGACGGGTTCAAACCCCAATAAGACGGGTTCAAACCCCACAAGACGGGTTCAAACTCACAAGACTGGTTCAAACTCACAAGATGGATTCAAACCCCTACAAGACGGGTTCAAACTCACAAGACGGGTTCAAACCCCAACAAGACGGGTTCAAACCCCAACAAGACGGGTTCAAACCCCACAAGACGGGTTCAAACCCACAAGACGGGTTCAAACCCCATGTTAAGAATATAAAAATACATACATAGTCCCCCATGCCCCTCACTTTGCATTAAGGCCCCGAAGCACCAAACCTCGTGTCCTTCTATGACTCGATTCCGTTTTCGGGCTCTGACCAGAGAGAACAGCTCATACGCATGCTCACCCACATGTTTTGGAACATACTGACACTGCTATGCTGGATAAGAAGCACAGATACTGTAGGAACAAACACTTCTTGACCTCGGCCAGAAGATGACACATCCACACAGGGAAGATAATCAGGAACTCTGTGCAACCCTTGGCTCTGACCTCATCCTGACCGCTCAGTCGTAGAATTGAGATTTAAATAAGAGCCGTACCTGTCACCGTCAAAGAACTTGTTTAAGTAAGCAACAGATAGTTTTAATGCCTTTTTAGTTTCTATTATATGAAAGAAACTGCACAGCTCCTGCTTTAGATGGAGAACAACATACACACACACTGATTATGATGATGGCGAGAAGATCGTGAGCCAAGAGGGTGGGACCACCCTGAGCTCCATCAGAAGGTGTTCAAAGTCTAAACCAGGAACACCTCCATCTGTTTTAACCAACCAGTGCTGCTGTCGTGAGCCCAGAGGGTGGGACCACCCTGAGCTCCAACGATGAGACGGACAAAGATTAAACCGAGTGACGTCTAAATCTATATTATCTAATCACGCTGCTCTGAAAGATATAAAGAGCCATGTTCTCCTGGAGAACTCCAGTCTGTTATCGAACGATGCTTTGAGCTGACTTCATCCAGGCCCGTGCTGCACGTTAAATGTTTTGTGTCTTTGGACTTTTGTTCTACCACACTTAATTAAATCCACTTTGTTTTGAATTGTACTTTGCCGTCCTGGTCATCTTTTCCCAACCTTCGACACCCACAAGACGGGTTCGAACCCCAACAAGACGGGTTCAAACCCCACAAGATGAGTTCAAACCCCACAAGACGGGTTCAAACCCCAACAAGACGGGTTCAAACCCCACAAGACGGGTTCAAACCGACAAGACGGGTTCAAACCGACAAGACGGGTTCAAATCCCACAAGACGGGTTCAAACCCCACAAGACGGGTTCAAACCCCAACAAGACGGGTTAAAACCCACAAGACGGGTTCAAACCCCAACAAGACGGGTTCAAACCCCACAAGACGGGTTCAAACCCCAACAAGACGGGTTCAAACCCACAAGACGAGTTCAAACCCCAACAAGACGGGTTCAAACCCACAAGACGGGTTCAAACCCACAAGACGAGTTCAAACCCACAGGACAGCGAAGGACTTCAGCCCATCAGAAGCGAAAGCCTCCGAGTTGAGCCGCTCTCATCTCCTGAGCGTGATGCTCCCCAAAGACCAACACGTCCTCCCTTCGTAAACAGCAGCAGCTGCCGGTGTTTCCAGGGCTTCACGAGTCCCTCCATGTTGACTGTAGGGAGTTTACAACGATGTCGGATACAGCGTGGAGACACCGGATCATAAAATGCCTTCATCCTCTTTCTCTCTCTCCCTCAAATATCTGCTTCCTCCTTTCTCTCACATGCGTCCTTTAGAGCCGACTCAGAATGTATTCTCTCCTCCTCCAGTGCCGAGTCATGAATGATTGGAAAAAGAAAGAAGATCAACGGGTCAGACTTTAGAAGACCGAGAGAACCAGACTGCCGCCGCTCAGCGAGAGTCGACGCCCCGCTTGGTATTCGGCTACTGAATAAAAGTAAATTTAAATGGCTCCCCAACTTTTTGGGCCTCTCGTCTGTAGAGACACATCTCGATTATCGATCCGCGCCTCAAGTCCACGGCGTTGTTACGTGCTAAGCCCTCTGCAGACATGCAGCTCGGGGTTTTCTGGTTCAGATCCAGGACTCCGTCCCCTCTGGTATCGAAAGGAAGGCGATCTCTGTTTCCTCAGACGTTTCCTCGCATTGTTGGAACCTCGAGCTCCGGGTGACCCGACGGTTCCCACGTGGTTCAGGACCCAGGCGAGTGGAAAAGCCTCAGGAAGTGAGACGGAGACGTGGTGATCTTTGTTCGGCACCGCGGACGCCAGAAGAAGTCCCGTGTCGAAGCGTTTGATTGGTGCCCAAATGTTTGACATCTCTGTGGAGCAGGAGACTTTTCTTCCTGTTTTCCCGACGAGACGCTCATATCAGCCGTATTTAATGACGAAGAGCTTTATAATGCTAAATGGAAACACGACTGCAGCTGACTCCCGCTTGGTCAGAAGTGCAACTGAAAGCCTCGCCATCGAGACACGATTCGTGGAATAAACGGTGGCAGGGGCGGTTTTTCCTACAGGCGGTATAGGCGGCCGCCTAGGGCGCCATTCAGAGGGGGGCGCAAAAAAATGCGCCCAGCAAAAAAAAAAGAGAAGAAAAATATATCTCTTTTTTTTTGCTGGGCAGTTTTTTTTTGCGCCCCCCCCTATATCTCCATCCAATATTTTGACATTTAAAAAATAAATCTAACATGAGGGTAAAATGAGCCAAAAATCGAAAACGGAAGGGGTACGTACCTCCTTGGTGTTATCAGAACATTGATTGTTATCAGAACAATTAGTGAATAATATGTGCCACAAGTGACCCAGACCTTCTAAGATTGTTGTTTGCCAGCCATCAACAGAACAGAAAACAAAAAAAACATTATTTGCAGGCGACGAGGGAGTGAATGTGCACCGTTGATCAGGGGGGCGTGGCCGGAGCGTAGTTCAGCACAGACGTGACATTTTCTCAGGGATTTTGTTCTTTTATTTAATGTTTGTTCATTGTTGCAATCGTTGTTCTGTTTATTTGAAAGAAATTCAGTCTTGCAGGGCAAAATAGCATTTGAAAGTTGCAATTCCGTTTTCGTGCTAAATCGTTTTGGGGGGGGGGGGGGGGGGGCACGAGTGAAGCTCGCCTAGAGCGCCAAATGTGCTAGGGCCGCCCCTGGATGGTGGTATTCACCGTGTTCTTTCCTTTTTGTTTTAATTAATTGTGAACCCAGAATCTACGGTCGGCCGCTCCACAGGCGCACCGCGCTAGTTTTGCCCGGCGCGTTTTTGGAGCGGCTGCACTTTTAAAAGTCAAGTCTGGTGTGATTGCGCCCTGACTGGGGAGGAGGAAGAGGAGGAAGAGGATGGAGGAGGAATCTGGAGTGCAGAGAATGGGAGGATGAAAAGACTGGACTCGGGAGAGAGGCGATGGAAATAGAAGCAGAGCGCCGCTGAAGCTCTTCGTTAGATCACGGCGGCGCCATCACGTTCAACAACCACTTCATCGGCGCGGAGAGACGCGCCAACGTTTCCTCAAGGAGAGAGGACGAAGTTCGCGACTGAGAAGCCGCTTCACGTCCTTCAGAACCGGCGCCGGCGGGCTCGGCCTTCAAGCTACAACGTTTGAGCCAATCAAAAGGGCCGACATCACCTTGAGGGATTTGCAGCTTCAGCATTGAAATCTGAAGCGTGCTACGCTTTATACTTTGAGATTCTGAATACCGAAAAAAGAAAACAGACGACATCGTGAAAACGATTTCATGAAGTCCCTTTGCCCAGATTCAGAATGTTATTATGGAGGCCAGAGGATTAAACAGACATTATTCATTATTATTAATTCATGGACTACAAGTGTGACTTTAGGAGCGCTAATAAATATTAGAGAGGTTGATGGACGTGTGGATCATTGATATCGGTTACATGATATCAAAGTAATATTTTGCTCGCATTAAACTTTTGTGTTTGTCGAACTCGTGACTCATAACAGTGAGTTTTATTATTCATGGCACCTAAATAAATAAATAATATATATAAATATAAATAAATAAATAAATACAAAATATATAAATCAATTAATATATATGTATAAATATGTATGTATAAATAAATATTAATATATATATAAAAATATATAAATAAATATATATAAATATATAATATCAATGCACTGGTATTGGCCAACCACAACGTTCAGCTACCAGTTAGCTCGTCCTCTCAGGCCGGTTAGCTCGTCAAAAGAAAGGAAAACAGGACTGCCTGTCTGCTGACACATGCTTTCACTTCTGACGGGAGGAAGAGGAGGAAGTTACATCACACGGGAGAAATATCCAGAATATTTGAATATTCGGAGCTGAGCGAGAGTCCACAAGGTCAACGCGGGGTCCACAGGGTCAACGCGGGGTCAACAAGGTCAATGCAGGGTCAACAAGGTCAACGCGGGATCCACAGGGTCAACGCGGGGTCCACAGGGTCAACGCGGGGTCCACAGGGTCAACGCGGGGTCAACAAGGTCAACGCGGGGTCAACAAGGTCAACGCGGGGTCAACAGGGTCAACGCGGGGTCCACAGGGTCAACGCGGGGTCCACAGGGTCAACGCGGGGTCCACAGGGTCAACGCGGGGTCCACAGGGTCAACGCGGGGTCAACAAGGTCAACGCGGGGTCCACAGGGTCAACGCGGGGTCCACAGGGTCAACGCGGGGTCAACAGGGTCAACGCGGGGTCCACAGGGTCAACAGGGTCAACGCGGGGTCCACAGGGTCAACAAGGTCAACGTGGGGTCCACAAGGTCAACGTGGGGTCCACAGGGTCAACGCGGGGTCCACAGGGTCAACAAGGTCAACGTGGGGTCCACAGGGTCAACGCGGGGTCCACAGGGTCAACGCGGGGTCAACAGGGTCAACAAGGTCAACGCGGGGTCCACAGGGTCAACGCGGGGTCCACAAGGTCAACGCGGGGTCCACAGGGTCAACGCGGGGTCCACAGGGTCAACGCGGGGTCCACAAGGTCAATGCGGGGTCCACAGGGTCAACGCGGGGTCCACAGGGTCAACGCAGGGTCAATAAGGTCAACGCGGGGTCCACAGGGTCAACAAGGTCAACGCGGGGTCCACAGGGTCAACGCGGGGTCCACAAGGTCAACGCGGGGTCAACAAGGTCAACGCGGGGTCAACGCGGGGTCACCACATCCAGGTGTCAAGGAAAAACAACAAAAAACATATAAGAGAAAAGTAAGCGTGTGTGTGTATGTGTGTGTATGTGTATGTGTATGTGTGTGTGTGTGTGTGTGGGGTTCTGAGTCTGGGCCACGGCGGGTAAAGATCTTCACCCGCCGTGATAATAATTAGAGATGCACCGATCAGGTTTTTGGTGCCGATCACTGAAATCAGTACCTGCCGATCCGATAATACCGATCACGGTGTTGATTGAAGCATTCTATTTATTGTGGAGCATTATTGCTATGAGGACTATGATGAAATACATATATAAAGCAACTCAAACATTAAAGAAATTACAGATTTCTTTAAACATTTAGGACTTTTACTTTGAAAAATGTCCTAATTGATACATTAAAATTGTTTGATTGCTATTGTAGGGGATTCAGATATCAGGGTTTTTCCTGCATAGAGAACATTTGGGCGCGCGCCTACGCCGTTTTCCCGAGCGCCTATGACAAATCCCGAGCGCCTAAGGCAAAAAAAGTCTGCGATGAAAAAAAAAAAAAAACTGTGTTCCTCACGTGCACGTCAGCGAATATGTTCTCAATAGTATGTTTCAAGTCGGCTACAGCCGAACCCTCGTTCTGTTTGGATCAACAGTAATCGAGTTAATAAGCGTGTCTTCTTGTCTGGTCAATACGTAACTGTGAGGTGAATGGACAGAGCGGCCAGCTGCTGGTCACTCAACAGCCCGACGTGCACCAATACACCTGGACTATATAGGGATGCACCGATCTGATCGGCGCCGATCCATATCGGCCAATATTCCCATTATCGATTTTGATCGGCGCTCTCAAAACGGCGTATCAAACTTGGCCGATCAGATGACGTAACATCTGGGAGAAAAACTATCAGAGACGTTTCAATCGCCGTGCACCGCAACGGAGACGATGCGCCCGGCGAGGGCCGCAGAGTGAGAGGTCCACGAGGGGATCCTCACCACCGAGCGGCGTCCCCGTCCCCCGAGTTAAATCTCTGGGTCGACTCAACCGACTCTCACATGTCTGAGGCTCTGAGCCCCTAGAGACTGATGCTCACGGTAAACGCATTCGATCAGGAGCGCGCGAGGGTTTTGATAACGTTAGCGGAAGGATTTATGTGACAACATCCGGTTTTGCAAAGTTAGCGGAAAGAACCACGTGAAACAACATCCGTTTATCAAAATAAGATGTCGACAAATCATACACGAACATATAAAAGTAAACAATGAACTGATTTTGTATCTTTAGAGATCGTTTCTGAGATTTAGCTTAAATTATGCTCACATTAAAACATGTTTACTGTACCAAGGAAGAGTTTATCAAAATAAGTCAGACTTTTGTATGTTAAGAAAAGTCCTGTATATAGATCTCCCCAAGAGTTCCAGGAAATGAATAATGCAGATGTGTTCCATACATATCTGAATCCCCTACAATAGCAATCAAACAATTTTAATGTATCAATTTGGAAATTTTTCAAAGTAAAAGTCCTAAAAGTTTAAAGAAATCTGTAATTTCTTTAATGTTTGAGGTGCTTTATATATGTATTTCCTCATAGTCCTAGGCAATAATGCTACACAATAAATAGAATGCTTCAATCAACACCGTGATCGGTGTTATCGGATCGACAGATACTGATTTCAGTGATCGGCACCAAAAAACCTGATCGGTGCATCTCTAATTGTCAATTTATTAGCCTATCTATTTTAGCAAAATGATTTCCTCAAGCATTGCTTCCATAATTTATGGGGGGAAAAAAAAAATACATAGATGTCTGCTAATTACGGTGAAACGGCAACACAGACCGTGCGCGCTACTTTCTACATCATAATAGTTTATTTGAGAAATTTCAATCAGGATTTAGAAAACACCACAGCACCGAGACGGCACTGGTGAAAATTACAAATGACCTCTTAATGGCAGCAGATAAAGGACTCCTCTCTGTCCTGGTCTTGTTAGACCGTAGTGCTGCATTCGACACCATTGACCATGACATCCTGTTACAGAGACTGGAGCAGTCGATTGGCATTTCAGGCACGGCACTAATTTGGTTTAAATCTTATTTATCAGATCGATCTCAGTTTGTATTTGTAAACGATGACTCTCGATAACCACCAACGTTAATCACGGAGTTCCACAAGGTTCTGTGCTTGGACCAATTTTATTTACCTTATACATGCTTCCTTTGGGCAATATTATCAGGAAACACTCCATAAACTTTCATTGTCATGCAGATGATACTCAACTATATTTATCGATAAAACCAGAGGAGAGCAACCAACTCGGTAAAATTCAAGCATGTCTTAAAGACATAAAAACATGGATGACCTGCAACTTCTTGATGTTAAACTCAGACAAAACCGAAGTAATTTTAATCGGCCCTGAGCACCTCAGAGATCAATGATCTGGTGATGTGGATTCTGTAGACGGCATTGCCCTGGCATCCAATACCACTGTAAAGAATATTGGCGTTATCTTTGATCGGGACTTGTCCTTTAACTCCACGTAAAGCAAATCTCAAGGACTGCATTCTTTCATCTACGTAATATTTCAAAAATCAGGCACATCTTGTCTCAAAAAGATGCAGAAAAATTGGTTCACGCGTTTTACTTGAGACTGGATTACTGCAACTCCTTATTATCAGGCTGCTCTAATAAATCTCTTAGGTCCCTCCAGTTGATCCAGAATGCTGCAGCTCGTGTTCTCACTAAAACTAAGAAAAGAGATCACATCACTCCTGCACTAGCTGCTCTGCACTGGCTCCCAGTAAAATCAAGAATCACTTTTAAAATTTTTCTCTTCACGTACAAAGCCTTGATTGGTGATGCACCATAATATCTTAAGGAGCTTGTAGTACCATATTGCCCCACTAGAGAGCTACGCTCACTAAATGCGGGTCTAGTTGTAGTCCCAAGAGTCATAAAAAGTAGAACGGGAGCCAGAGCCTTTAGTTATCAAGCTCCTCTTTATGGAACCAGCTTCCAATTTCAGTCCGGAGGCAGACACAGTCACCTCGCTTAAGAGTAGACTGAAGACCTTCCTCTTTGACAGAGCTTATAGTTAGGCCTCATACAGGTTTGCCCTGGTCCAGCCCCCTGATATGCTGCTATGGGCTTATAGCTGCGGGGGCGTTTAGGATGCACTGAGTACCTATCTCCTCTTTTTCTCTCCTTAAGGATGAATTTTCATCTCTCAATCACTTACTAACTCTGCTTTCTCCCGGAGTCCTTGACTTCACGTCTCATGGGGTCATCGGACCCTATGAGACGGCATAGATCCTATCTGCTGATGGATCATCGAGGTCTGGGTCGTGGAATTCCTGCTCCTGACTACGCCACTGTCCTGTTGAGACTCCGCCCACTGTTGAGACTCCGCCACCCTCCTCCCCACCGCCATCTGCCTGATGGATCGTGGAGGTCTCCATCGTGGAATATGCCGACTATGAACTATTCATACACTCTGTCACATTCATTGAATGTATTTTAACTCTAAATCTGTCCTTCTGTACACATTACATCTATTGCATCTGTCCATCCTGGAGAGGGATCCTCCTGTTGCTCTCCTGCAGGTTTCTTCCCTTTTTTTCCCCCTGAAGGGTTATTTGGGAGTTTTTCCTGGTCCGATGTGAGGTTTTGGGGCAGGGATGTCTATGTGTACAGATTGTAAAGCACTCCGAGACAAATTTGTAATTTGTGAAATTGGGCTATACAAATAAACTGAATTGAATTGATGGTGCAGGTGGGGTTACAGGTAGGTGATGGTGCAGGTGGGGTTACAGGTAGGTGATGGTGCAGGTGGGTTACAGGTAGGCAGGGTTTTTCCTGGGTCAAAATGGGTCTTCGGTGCTCCCCAAAAAAATGTTTTGCGTGCTATGCGCGCACGGTCTGTGTTGCCGTTTCACCGTAATTAGCAGACATCTATGTCTTTTTTTCCCCCCCCATAATTTATGGAAGCAATGCTTGAGGAAATCATTTTGCTAAAATAGATAGGCTAATAGATTGACAATTAGAGATGTGCCGATCACTGAAATCAGTACCTGCCGATCCGATAATACCGATCACGGTGTTGATTGAAGCATTCTATTTATTGTGTAGCATTATTGCCTAGGACTATGAGGAAATACATATATAAAGCACCTCAAACATTAAAGAAATTACAGATTTCTTTAAACTTTTAGGACTTTTACTTTGAAAAATTTCCAAATTGATACATAAAAATTGTTTGATTGCTATTGTAGGGGATTTCAGATATGTATGGAACACATCTGCATTATTCATTTCCTGGAACTCTTGGGGTGATCTATATACAGGACTTTTCTTAACATACAAAAGTCTGACTTATTTTTATAAACTCTTCCTTGGTACAGTAAACATGTTTTAATGTGAGCATAATTTAAGCTAAATCTCAGAAACGATCTCTAAAGATACAAAATCAGTTCATTGTTTACTTTTATATGTTCGTGTATGATTTGTCGACATCTTATTTTGACAAACGGATGTTGTTTCACGTGGTTCTTTCCGCTAACCTTGCAAAACCGGATGTTGTCACTTAAATCCTTCCGCTAACTTTATCAAAACCCTCTTTGCTCCCGATGGAATGTGTTTACCGTGAACATCAGTCTCTAGGGGCTCAGAGCCTCAGACATGTGAGTCGGCTGAGTCGACCCAGAGATTCAACTCGGGGACGGACGCCGCCGGTGGTGAGGATCCTCGTGGACCTCTCACTCTGCGGCCCTCGCCGGGCGCATCGTCTCCGTTGCGGTGCACGGCGATTGAAACGTCTCTGATAGTTTTTCTCCCAGATGTTACGTCATCTGATCGGCCAAGGTTGATACGCCGTTTTGAGAGCGCCGAAAAAAACCGATAATGGGAATATTGGCCGATATGGATCGGCGCCGATCAGATCGGTGCATCCCTAATAGTCCAGGTGTGTTGGTGCAGGTCGGGCTGTTGAGTGACCAGCAGCTGGCCGCTCTGTCCATTCACCTCACAGTTGCGTATTGACCAGACAAGAAGACACGCTTATTAACTCGATTACTGTTGATCCAAACAGAACGAGGGTTCGGCTGTAGCCGACTTGAAACATACTATTGAGAACATATTCGCTGACGTGCACGTGAGGAACACAGTTTTTTTTTTTTTTGTTTTTTTTCCATCGCGGACTTTTTTTGCCTAGGCGTTCGGGAAAACAGCGTAGGCGCGCGCCCAAATGTTCTCTATGCAGGAAAAACCCTGGTAGGTGATGGTGCAGGTGGGGTTACAGGTAGGTGATGGTGCAGGTAGGTGATGGTGCAGGTGGGGTTACAGGTAGGTGATGGTGCAGGTGGGTGATGGACGGTACAGGTGGGTGATGGTGCAGGTAGGTGATGGTGCAGGTGGGTGATGGTGCAGGTGGGGTTACAGGTAGGTGATAGACGGTGCAGGTGGGCAGTGGCGACTGGTGAATTTTTTGGGGGGGGGGCGCAGTTTAAATATCACTCAACAATGAGAAGAAAAGAGGTTTTGAGTAGAATATTGTAAAAAACAAAGCTTTATTTAAAGAACACAGCGTGCTCAACACGGTCCAATAACAACTATCAACACACTGTAACTTTAACATGAGAGGTTCAGAGCAGCTTTAAGGAACATTGGGTTGGGTTTCAGAGGGTCACAGAATGAAAGAGGTTCAGAGCAGAATAGAGTCAGAAAGAGATCACATGTTACATTGGGTGACAGAGCAGACCCACTACTGTAAAGACAAGTAGCTCCTCTCTTTAAAGTGGTCACTTTACTCTCTGGTTAAAGTCAATCATGTCTGTAACCAGCCTGTTTCCATTATTCTGGAGGGAATGTGTCTGTTTTTCAGAACTTCTTCGTTGTGTTTCGATGCCAGTTCGGTCTCCTTCTGCTAAACAGGGTTAGCTTCAGGCTGTTAGCGAGTTAGCTCCATGCTCTTAGCTAGATAACTGCGGCAAGATTCGTGCTTCTTACACTTGTCTGAAGCTCTTTAGATCCCTCAACCCGTTGTAGTCCAGAGAGTTTCAGTCCCTTTGGAACAACAGACGGGAAACTAAACAGCATTACTCACTGAGCCTCCAGCTGACAGCTCCGTTAGCTACCTGCTCGTAGCTCCGTGGAGCTCTCTGGCTGAGGGAACGATACGTCTCTGATCTGCCGAATAGTCCAGTCACGTGAAATAATAAAACGATGTCATTGGCCAACGAGCGCACATTTTTGCGACCCAAGATTCACGTTTCATCCGCCAATGAGAAGCCAGTCCTTGCCGAAACGACTGAAATATTTTCTCGATGCCGTACACACACGTTAGATCGCCTCGAAAAAGGGGAGGGGCTTCTCTCCGTGATAATGGCGATATATTATATTTTTTCACATTAACTTAAGTGGTTGTTGACAGGCTGACGGTCTCCCACACACATTTAGTGCGTCAACACGGTATATTTACTATTTAAATGATTTGGCATATAATGTTTTTTGACAGGATTTTTTTTTTTTTTCATCTACAAATTTGAAGAGGGGCGGCGCCCTAGCGCCCCCTATGGACGAACCGCCACTGCAGGTGGGTGATGGTGCAGATAAATGCTGAATACAATGTTTCGTTGTGACAGTTTGAGTTGTTTTCCAGCCGCTGTGACTCCTGGTGGCCGAATGCTGTAATGACACTCTACTGTACAGGACTTCCAGTTTACCGGAGGAGCCAAGTCCAGCAGCTGGACATTAAACAAGGAAATGCACTCATGTGTTGTGTGCGTGCGTGTTGAAAAAGTCACGTGTCACACCAACAGCCGCGCGCTCACCTTCTGCTGCCGCCGCGCCATGTCGGTCGGCTGCTTGGCGCTGAACGGGTAGGCGACGCAGCGCAGCACGAACACGTACAGCTGCAGGTGCGTCCTCCGCTCCTCTTCCTCCTTTTGGATGCGCTCGCGCTCCTTCCTCTCCTCCTCCTCACCTTCCTCCTCCTCCTGCTCCTCTTCCGCGTCACCTGTAGCGATGCTGCCTCTCGCACCTCTCCCGGGTGCAGCTCCTCCAGGTGCGGCGGACTGACGCACCTGGCCGCCGCCGCTCCGGCTGTCGTTCCCGCGTTTCTCCGCCGCACCGGTGGCCGCATTCCTCGGAGTCTCCTCCGCGACCTCCGGGTCGGACTCCCCGCCGGTGTCGTCGCTGGAGGACGGGTTCAGCATGGTTCCGTTAACTCTCCGGTTTAGTCGACGTGGCGTTACCGGCTGCGCACTTTCCCGGACCCCCTTACCCCACCGGTCCTTCCCCGGTCCGCTGTTACCGTCGGTGTGGGGGGGGGGGGGTACCGACCGTCAGCCCTCACCGGTAATGTTCGGAAGGGTTCGGCTTCTCCTGAGTCGCCCGCGTGCGCGTTTCCTCCCGCGCGGCTCCGGGGAATGCGAGTGCTGGAATGGCAGCAACGCGTCGCGCGCGCGCGCCCCCGCGCCACAGCTGTGTGCAGCGCTCGAGCGTTCCGCGGCCAGCAGACAGGTGAGCGACCTGTGGCTGCAGCCGCAGAGAGGGGAACGGGAATACCGCGCCGGAGAGAGGTCTCACTCCGTCTGTGTTTCTAAAACCACGGACCACCACGGGATAGCTTTACAGTGACGTCAGAAGATTCACGAACATATGAACCAATAGAGTCGTTTAATTAGCAGCTGTTTGTTATTCATATTTCATAACGCCAATCTCTACGAGCATCAGAGATATTGTCGAATAAACAGAAGAACAAACAAATAACAAGCGTACTTTCGTAGAAGAAGAAGAAGAAGAAGGTTTCATGTCGATCAGCAAGACTAAATATGTTCCACACATCCGTGACATATAAAACATATTCCATGGAAGGAAAGAACGTGTAATAAAGTCTCCACAGCGGTGATTTGTATTATAACTCTTATAAAAAAACAATCTGCAAAGCTATGCTTGTTGCGGGTCAGCAGGGGGGAAGATTCTAAAGGAGTGATGCCTCCTCATGCGTAGACGATCTTTGCCTGGACAACGAAAGCAACACGTGAATCATTAAAAATATAAAATAAATATGTGGTTTAATCCCTTCATTTGACGTTTATACATTAATATTAAACGCTATATAATAATTAAAACATTTATTAAATGTAAATATATTATTATTAATAATACAGGACATTTTCATAAAAAGGTGGAAGTTGATTGATTTTCTTTCAACTCTTTCAATTGTAAGAACAATACTCAATGTAAAGTTATATAACTTATACGTGTGTGACGTACATAGCGGCTTCTTTTTTCCCCAACATTTTTTCTCATTTTTAAATTAATTCTTTTATCACTATATGTAATTATTAAAAGCTATATAATAATTAGAACATTTAATTGTGTACACTATTATAATCACGGGTGGACAGAATATTATATATTATAACTTGTGTTTGGACTAGGATGTAATTTAAAGTTAACACTGTATTAATACTAATAAATAACTGAAGAGGAGATTATTAATAAGACAAAAGGAAAGAGCTGATCAGTGAGTAGAAGAGTGAGGTGAGGCGCCCTCTAGTGGAGCTCACGACACACTGCAGCCTGTGTTCATAGGAGGACGCCCTCTAGTGGAGCTCACCACACACTGCAGCCTGTGTTCATAGGAGGACGCCCTCTAGTGGAGCTCACGACACACTGCAGCCTGTGTTCATATGAGGACGCCCTCTAGTGGAGCTCACGACACACTGCAGCCTGTGTTCATAGGAGGACGCCCTCTAGTGGAGCTCACCACACACTGCAGCCTGTGTTCATAGGAGGACGCCCTCTAGTGGAGCTCACCACACACTGCAGCCTGTGTTCATAGGAGGACGCCCTCTAGTGGAGCTCACCACACACTGCAGCCTGTGTTCATAGGAGGACGCCCTCTAGTGGAGCTCACCACACACTGCAGCCTGTGTTCATAGGAGGACGCCTCTAGTGGAGCTCACGACACACTGCAGCCTGTGTTCATAGGAGGACGCCCTCTAGTGGAGCTCACGACACACTGCAGCCTGTGTTCATATGAGGACGCCCTCTAGTGGAGCTCACGACACACTGCAGCCTGTGTTCATAGGAGGACGCCCTCTAGTGGAGCTCACCACACACTGCAGCCTGTGTTCATAGGAGGACGCCCTCTAGTGGAGCTCACCACACACTGCAGCCTGTGTTCATAGGAGGACGCCCTCTAGTGGAGCTCACGACACACTGCAGCATGTGTTCATAGGAGGACGCCCTCTAGTGGAGCTCACGACACACTGCAGCCTGTGTTCATAGGAGGACGCCCTCTAGTGGAGCTCACGACACACTGCAGCCTGTGTTCATAGGAGGACGCCCTCTAGTGGAGCTCACCACACACTGCAGCCTGTGTTCATAGGAGGACGCCCTCTAGTGGAGCTCACCACACACTGCAGCCTGTGTTCATAGGAGGACGCCCTCTAGTGGAGCTCACGACACACTGCAGCCTGTGTTCATAGGAGGACGCCCTCTAGTGGAGCTCACGACACACTGCAGCCTGTGTTCATAGGACGCCCTCTAGTGGAGCTCACGACACACTGCAGCCTGTGTTCATAGGAGGACGCCCTCTAGTGGAGCTCACCACACACTGCAGCCTGTGTTCATAGGAGGACGTGCTCTAGTGGAGCTCACGACACACTGCAGCCTGTGTTCATAGGAGGACGCCCTCTAGTGGAGCTCACGACACACTGCAGCCTGTGTTCATAGGAGGACGCCCTCTAGTGGAGCTCACCACACACTGCAGCCTGTGTTCATGTGAGGACGCCCTCTAGTGGAGCTCACAACACACTGCAACCTGTGTTCATAGGACGCCCTCTAGTGGAGCTCACGACACACTGCAGCCTGTGTTCATAGGACGCCCTCTAGTGGAGCTCACCACACACTGCAGCCTGTGTTCATATGAGGCCGCCCTCTAGTGGAGCTCACCACACACTGCAGCCTGTGTTCATAGGAGGACGCCCTCTAGTGGAGCTCACCACACACTGCAGCCTGTGTTCATAGGAGGACGCCCTCTAGTGGAGCTCACCACACACTGCAGCCTGTGTTCATAGGAGGACGCCCTCTAGTGGAGCTCACCACACACTGCAGCCTGTGTTCATAGGAGGACGCCCTCTAGTGGAGCTCACCACACACTGCAGCCTGTGTTCATAGGAGGACGCCCTCTAGTGGAGCTCACGACACACTGCAGCCTGTGTTCATAGGAGGACGACCTCTAGTGGAGCTCACGACACACTGCAGCCTGTGTTCATAGGAGGATGCCCTCTAGTGGAGCTCACCACACACTGCAGCCTGTGTTCATAGGAGGACGACCTCTAGTGGAGCTCACGACACACTGCAGCCTGTGTTCATAGGAGGACGCCCTCTAGTGGAGCTCACCACACACTGCAGCCTGTGTTCATAGGAGGACGACCTCTAGTGGAGCTCACGACACACTGCAGCCTGTGTTCATAGGAGGATGCCCTCTAGTGGAGCTCACCACACACTGCAGCCTGTGTTCATAGGAGGACGCCCTCTAGTGGAGCTCACCACACACTGCAGCCTGTGTTCATAGGAGGACGCCCTCTAGTGGAGCTCACCACACACTGCAGCCTGTGTTCATAGGAGGACGTGCTCTTCAACATGGGCAGGAGGAGGAAGTCATAAAGTACTAAAGCAGAATGAACTTTAAACTCATAAAAGGACTTTAAGTTAATCTAAGAGACATCAGAGCTGCAGTCAGACACGTCTCAGTTTCTGTGGGAGAAACATTCACCTGAAGCCACCACAACAACAACAACAGAGTCTCTGACCAAAACTATCTAAGAGGGCACTTTGTCATGTGTATCTACCAGAGGGGCATCAGCGACGCCTTGTTCCTTTGCAGATCCTCCTCTGAGGAAGAGCTCGCCCAGGCGCCGACGTGGAGCTCTACCTGGATCCGGCCACGGAGAAGGTGATCTTCCTCATCTCCAACAGCCTGGACTTCTCGTGGGAGTCGACGGACTCGGACGAGAAGGCCGCCTGCAGAGCTTGCCGGGTCCTAAAAAGCTTGGTCCGCAAGATGAGATGCTCAGGGAAAGAGGAGGAGGAGGAGGAAGAGGAAGGTTGAGGGAGAGGAGGAAAAGTCCGACCTGGACAGCTTGTATGGCTTCGCCGGCTGCTCCCTCCACGAGACGGGAGAGAGTGGAAGGGTTCTTCAGGAGGCGGGACGGATGGCCCGGTCGGCGCCGACCTTCCCGCTGACCTTGTCCTCGGGGCAGGCGCTCCGCGTCCTGTCCAGCAGCCGGTTCCACGACGCCAGCCTGGAACTCCTGAGGGATTACCTCTCGAGGTTCTCCACCACGGCCCCCGACATGCTCGACGCCGTGGTGGACAACCTGAAGGACGTGCCGGCCGGCGGCGGGCCGACCACGTCACCGTGTCGGAGGAGCAGCTGACCCCCGCGGCGACCAGGCTCAAGGCGGACCTGCGGCCGACGCTGCTCCGCTTCTTCAGATCGAGCAGAGAGGCGTCGGACGAGGCGAGCGGGTCTTCGTCCGGCGACAGCATGGCGAGCGAAGGGAAGTCAGAGGTGGACGGCGTGGACGGCGAGGCGGAACCTCGGCGGGACGTCACCGAGCGCGAGAAGACCGCCGTCCTCTTCCTCCAGGAGCTCCTCAACAACAACATGACGACGTGGATAACTCTGACCGTCTTTATCGCAAATAAATAAACTGAATTGTTCAAAGTCATCAGCATATCGTATTTATTGATTTATTTAATCTAACGGACTGAAACATGGAATGAAGTGAAGGAAACATGGAATGAAGTGAAGGACACTTCGAATGAAGTGAAGGACACTTCGAATGAAGTGAAGGAAACATCGAATGAAGTGAAGGAAACATCGAATGAAGTGAAGGAAACATCGAATGAAGTGAAGGAAACATCGAATGAAGTGAAGGACACATCGAATGAAGTAAAGGACACATAATGAAGTAAAGGAAACATCGAATGAAGAAAAGGAAACATCGAATGAAGTGAAGGAAACATCGAATGAAGTGAAGGACACATCGAATGAAGTGAAGGAAACATCGAATGAAGTAAAGGACACATATAATGAAGTGAAGGAAACATCGAATGAAGTGAAGGAAACATCGAATGAAGTGAAGGAAACATCGAATGAAGTGAAGGAAACATCGAATGAAGTGAAGGAAACATCGAATGAAGTGAAGGACACATCAAATGAAGTAAAGGAAACATCGAATGAAGTGAAGGAAACATTGAATGAAGTGAAGGAAACATTGAATGAAGTGAATGAAACATCGAATGAAGAAAAGGAAACATCAAATGAAGTGAAGGAACATCGAATGAAGTGAAGGACACATCGAATGAAGTGAAGGAAACATGGAATGAAGTGAAGGAAACATGGAATGAAGTGAAGGACACATTGAATGAAGTGAAGGACACATCGAATGAAGTGAAGGAAACGAGAGTCGACGTTGGTAGAACATTGTCTCTTTGGTTATTTGAAGGCGTTTGGAGTAAAATACAAAATCAACTTTATTAATGTGAATAGATAAACACATTTAACGAGAGAACGGGCACTCGGTAGAGCGCATACCTTCGCATATCACAAGATTGGGCATTGAATTATGAACATTTTGGCATTAGTTGCCAATTGGATATAAATTGACCGCGCTATGGTAAAAAGACGATTTTGACCTTTTTCATGACCTTTGACCCGATCGATCCCAAAATCGAATCAAATGGTCCCCGGATAATAACCAATCATCCCACCAAATTTCATGCGATTTGGTTTAATACTTTTTGACTTATGCGAATAACACGCATACAAATACACGGCGATCAAAACATTACCTTCCGCATTTTCAATGCGACGGTAATAAGTCTCGGTCAACTCAACAACTAGAGGAGTCGCCCCCTGGTGGTCAAGAGAGAGAATGCAGCTTCCACACATGCCCATAATGAACTAAATGATGACATCATGCTGTATAGGACTAGAGACATGAACTCGTGAACGACGTCATCCCGATCAGAAGGTACCGATGTGATGGATCCAGCCTCAGAACTCTTGATTCTGCTTTCTTTAAAAAAAGGAAAGAACGGTCAGTGATTCAAGCGAGACGGACCGACCGCCCCGGCTCCTCGTCGGCTAACGGATCGCGTTTTCGTCCGTTCATTTCCTTCGGATTTTATTTTGAGCAGCAAAAAACGCTGACAAAGTAAACAAAAGAATAAACGATCACACGATCTGACGGTAAACAAACTATCTGCCCTCTTGTCTGAAGCGGCTCTTTCCTTCCACCTGCTGCCGTCATGACGTCATGAAATCACCTCGAGCCTCAGTCATTAACATCTTTCAATATATTCCACTATAGTTCCTACACCGTGAGCATAGTTCTGAATATTAAATTATAAACAATTCTGGAATGTCAATTTACTAAAAACACACTTGTGGCTCTTACACACGTAAAACTAACGGTTTCAGATTAAACATTTATATTACCAAAAAATACAAAAATACAAGCTTCTGTTCGAATGTGAAGGTATTTCCACAGGCGTCACCTCGGGCTCAGGGGGGGAGGAGCTTCAACGTCACGTTCCAGAAGTGAAAGTGAGTCAGAGAGGCAGTCACTCCGGGTTTCTAAACCATTCACCTGAATCCAGAAGCTTCTCCTCATCCACAGCACAGTCACAGCCTCAGGTGAGTCTACGCACACCAAGTGTCGCTTTAAGTCCGATCCTGCAGCCGAAGTCGGCCGCGAGGAGCCGACCGGTCACGACTCGTGTGACCACGAGCGAGCGGGAAACACCCGGAAACCTCAAAACCTTTTCTCACCTGAGGCAGCTCAGCCGATACGATCGACTGTATTGCATCATCAGGTATGAACCTCCGATCTACTCTGAGACTTTATTTATGTATGTATATATATATATATATGTGTATAGATATATTCATATATATATGTATATATATGTGTATATATACACATATATATAAATGTGTATATATATATACATATCTATGTATATATATATACACATATATATATATACGTATATATGAATATATATATACACATATATATATGTGTGTATATATATATATCTCATTTCTAAAGTGCGGAGGATACAAACCAGAATTGTACGTGCGCACGAAAACTGGAAGATGGCGCATGCCCGAGAATTTTTTTTGAAGAATCCGACTCAAACCAGATGAGCCGCATATCTCAGCCTCGACTCACCAAAACCGCTTGATCACCTCCCACAACCTGGGTTTAGGGATTCGCCCCCGGTGCTGGGCTTTCCCCTGGTCTGCCACACCCCCTCCACCAGGTGGCAGCTGGGAGAGTCAACCAAACAGCTTTCATGTCTCCTGGGCAGGGCATCTGCATTTCCACGTCTGTTCCAGACCTGTGCTCAACCGGGAACTTAAAGTTTTGCAGCTCACCGTGTAACCCGTGCATTCGTGTCCTTGGCTGTTGGCATCCATTTTAAGGGCGTGTGATCGGTTACCAGGGTGAATCTTCTGCCCAGGAGGTAATATCGCAGCTTGGTTTTCACCCATTTAATTGCCAGACATTCCTTCTCAACAGTTGAATAGTTCATTTCATGTTCCTTACGGCTAATGTCAGTCACCGGGTGTCATGACCCAGAGTTTCTGTCTTGTGTGTCTTATTTTGAAGTCCAGGACGAGTACGACGACACGGTACGAAGCCCCACTGGGAATGAGACGGACAGGGTTTACATACACGGGGACACGGAGGTGATTGGACACTGGGGAATGAGACATAGTTGGACACAATGAGGGCGGGGCTAGCAGTCACACAGAAGGAAACAATCAGGACCAGGGCAGATCATCACAGGGAAACAGGTGACACAAGGACTATTACATCGTCCAAGTAGGCAGCTGCATACTCACGATGCGGTCGGAGTACCTGGTCCATCATCCTCTGGAAGGTGGCTGGTGCTCCATGGACTCCGAAGGCCAGGACTTTATAATGGTCCAGGCCTTCCGGGGTAGCAAAGGCCGTCTTTTCCTTGGCTCTCTGTGAGGGGAACCTGCCAGTAACCCTTGGTTAGGTCAAGAGTGGACACAAAGCGGGCTGGGCCTAGTCGCTCGATCAACTCATCCACTCTTGGCATGGGGTAGGCATGACATTTTGAGATTTCATTTACCTTCCTAAAATCATTGCGGAATCTCTGTGCCGTCCGGTTTGGGGATTAGCACACTGGGGCTGGACCAGGCACGATGAGACTCCTCAATAACCCCCATTTCCAACATCTTTCTCACCTCTTCTTTAATTGCCTCCCTCTTTGCCTCTGGGATGCGATAGGGCCGAAGCCTCACCTTCTTTCCTGGCTCGGTGATTATGTCATGTTGGATCACATGGGTGCGTCCCGGTAGGTCGGAGAACACATCCTGGAACTGACTGGTCAGCTCCAACATGTCTTGTCGGTGGGCCGGGCCCAACTGGGGGCCTCGAGGCACCTGTGAAGCAACAGGATCTGGGACTTCAACAGTCAATGTCAGTCGCGGTACATCGTCAGGGGCGTGCCATCTCTTCAGAAGATTGATGTGATAGAGTTGGCAGGGTTTCCTTCTCCCAGGTTGTCTCACCTTATAGTTGACCTCGCTCACCTTTTCCACCACTTAAAGGGCCCATGCCACTTGGCCAGGAACTTGCATTCGGCCGTTGGCACCAAGACCAGTACAAACTCACCGGGCTGGAACACTCTCACTTGAGCTTTCCGGTTGTAGATTCAGGCTTGAGCCCGTTGTGCTTGCTGCATATGCTCCCGCACTAGAGGCCATATTTTACCCATCCTGTCTTGCATCTGGTGAACGTACTCAATCATAGAGCGGTGGGCTGATGGCTGTTGTTCCCAGGCTTCTTTAGCCAGATCCAGCAGGCCCCTGGGTCTCCGTCCATACGGCAACTCAAATATATATATATATATTAGGGCTGTCAGCATTAACGCGTTAATCTATGCGATTAATTTGGCCGCGTTAACGCACTAAAATATTTTAACGCAACTTTGTTTACTTCCGGTGTTCGTTGAAGTTTTTACACTCAAACCGAGTGTCAAACAGCGGCAGTACGGTTTGACACTGTTTCCGTTTTTAAAACAATTATTTCTCCGTGAAAATAAGGATCATAAATCAGTTTAACTCGTGGATGAATCAGTCGGGTTTCCTCCTGCTCCTCCTTCCTCCCGTCTCCCCCTCTGATACACAGAGGAACGGAGGGGCGATGTATCGGGTGACGCGGCGCGGAAAGAACTCGTCACACGAAACCTTCACCGTGATTGGTCAATCCGTTTGTCTGTCAACATTTTGGGGAAAAAACAACCAATGAACACTCAGTAAATCACAAAGGACCTCCCACCTCACAGGTAAGGCTCATTAGCAGCCTGTCAGTCAGAGAGCAGAGAACACGGCACCAGGACAATGAGCCTCATTACAGAGCTGAGATTGTTCTGGAATGTTTGATGTAGAACACGTGGGTATGTGTCATATGAAAACGCCGTTAAAAGGTGAATTTTTTTGTTTGTTGTAAAATGTATAAAATGAGCCCCGCCTCCAGAGGGTGAACAGGACATATGTGAATGTCAAGTCAGTTACCAAGGCCACTGGTTCTGCTGTTCAGTGTTAAAGATGACAGGACCAATTGGGTCTCAATATACTATTTTTTTACTAATCTGATGTTTCACTGAAGAAACAATTTATCATCCACGATATTAAATACCTCGCTGGCACTTTATAGGTAGGAGCCTCTTTGAAAACACAGCTCTGTGTGAAGTTTGGTCTTTAAAAAGAATGAACTTTTAACTTTTAATTGCGATTAATCGCGATTAATGAATTTCAAAATGTGCGATTAATTAGTTAATTTTTTTAATCGATTGATAGCCCTAATATATACACATATATGAATATATATATACACATATATATATGTGTATATATATGTATATATATAGTGTAGGAATATATCTCATTTCTAAAGTGCGTAGGATACAAACCAGAATTGTACGTGCGCATGGAAACTGGAACATGGCGCACGCCCGAGATTTTTTTTTGAAGAATCCGACTCAAACCGGATGAGCCGCATATCTCAGCCTCGACTCACCGAAACCGCTTGATCACCTCCCCCAACCCGAGCTTAGGGATCCGCCCCCGGTGCTGGGCTTTCCCCTGGTCTGCCACACCCCCTCCACCAGGTGGCAGCTGGGAGCGTCAACCAAACAGCTTTCATATCTCCTGGGCAGGGCATCTGCATTTCCACGTCTGTTCCAGACCTGTGCTCAACCGGGAACTTAAAGTTTTGCAGCTCACCGTGTAACCCGTGCATTCGTGTCCTTGGCTGTTGGCATCCATTTTAAGGGCGTGTGATTGGTTACCAGGGTGAATCTTCTGCCCAGGAGGTAATATCGCAGCTTGGTTTTCGCCCATTTAATTGCCAGACATTCCTTCTCAACAGTTGAATAGTTCATTTCATGTTCCTTACGGCTAATGTAAGTCACCGGGTGTCATGACCCAGAGTTTCTGTCTTGTTGTGTGTCTTATTTTGAAGTCCAGGACTAGTACGACGACACGGTACGAAGCCCCACTGGGAATGAGACGGACAGGGTTTACATACACAGGGAGGCGGAGGTGATTGGACACTGGGGAACGAGACACAGGTGGACACAATGAGGGCGGGGCTAGCAGTCACACAGAAGGAAACAATCAGGGCCAGGGCAGACCATCACAGGGAAACAGGTGACACAAGGACTTCAAAATAAGACACACAACAAGACAGAAACTCCGGCTCATGACAGGGTGTTCCTCCCCTCACCTGGAACAGCACGGCGCCAATCCCTGAACCTGAGGCATCTCACCCGAAGCTTGGTGTACTCGAGACCGGCTCGGTGCACGAGGCTTTCTGAAGAGTCACACCAAGTGTCGCTTGAAATCCGATCCTGCAGCCGAAGTCGGCCGCGAGGAGCCGACCGGTCACGACTCGTGTGACCACGAGCGAGCGGGAAACACCCGGAAACCTCAAAACCTTTTTGAGGCAGCTCAGCCGATACGATCGACTGTGTTGCATCATCAGGTATGAACCTGATCTACTCTAACACTTTATTCATGTATGTATATATATACATATATACAGTATATATTAGATATATTCCTACACTATATATATATAGTGAAGGAATATATCTAATTTCTAAAGTGCGTAGAATACAAACCAGAATTGTACGTGCGCACGGAAACTGGAAAATGGCGCACGCCCGAGAAAAAAATGTGAAGAATCCGACTCAAACCGGATGAGCCGCATATCTCAGCCTCGACTCACCGAAACAGAGATGAGTCCTCTATCAGCACTAAGGTCTAACAAGACCAGTATAGATATAAGTCCTTTATCAGCACTAAGGTCTAACTAGACCAGTACAGAGATGAGTCCTCTATCAGCACTAAGGTCTAACAAGACCAGTACAGAGATGAGTCCTCTATCAGCACTAAGGTCTAACAAGACCAGGACAGAGATGAGTCCTCTATCAGCACTAAGGTCTAACAAGACCAGGACAGAGATGAGTCCTCTATCAGCACTAAGGTCTAACTAGACCAGTACAGAGAGGAGTCCTCTATCAGCACTAAGGTCTAACAAGACCAGTACAGAGATGAGTCCTCTATCAGCACTAAGGTCTAACAAGACCAGTACAGAGATGAGTCCTCTATCAGCACTAAGGTCTCACAAGACCAGTACAGAGAGGAGTCCTCTATCAGGACTAAGGTCTAACTAGACCAGTACAGAGAGGAGTCCTCTATCAGGACTAAGGTCTAACAAGACCAGTACAGAGATGAGTCCTCTATCAGGACTAAGGTCTAACAAGACCAGTATAGATATAAGTCCTTTATCAGCACTAAGGTCTAACAAGACCAGTACAGAGATGAGTCCTCTATCAGCACTAAGGTCTAACAAGACCAGTACAGAGAGGAGTCCTCTATCAGGACTAATGTCTAACAAGACCAGTACAGAGAGGAGTCCTTTATCAGGACTAAGGTCTAACGAGACCAGTACAGAGAGGAGTCCTCTATCAGCACTAAGGTCTAACTAGACCAGTACAGAGAGGAGTCCTCTATCAGCACTAAGGTCTAACAAGACCAGTACAGAGAGGAGTCCTTTATCAGGACTAAGGTCTAACAAGACCAGTACAGAGAGGAGTCCTCTATCAGGACTAAGGTCTAACAAGACCAGTACAGAGAGGAGTCCTCTATCAGGACTAATGTCTAACGAGACCAGTACAGAGAGGAGTCCTTTATCAGGACTAAGGTCTAACGAGACCAGTACAGAGAGGAGTCCTTTATCAGGACTAAGGTCTAACGAGACCAGTACAGAGAGGAGTCCTCTATCAGCACTAAGGTCTAACAAGACCAGTACAGAGAGGAGTCCTCTATCAGCACTAAGGTCTAACAAGACCAGTACAGAGAGGAGTCCTCTATCAGGACTAAGGTCTAACAAGACCAGTACAGAGAGGAGTCCTTTATCAGGACTAAGGTCTAACTAGACCAGTACAGAGAGGAGTCCTCTATCAGCACTAAGGTCTAACTAGACCAGTACAGAGATGAGTCCTCTATCAGCACTAAGGTCTAACAAGACCAGTACAGAGATGAGTCCTCTATCAGCACTAAGGTCTAACAAGACCAGTACAGAGAGGAGTCCTCTATCAGCACTAAGGTCTAACAAGACCAGGACAGAGAGGAGTCCTCTATCAGGACTAAGGTCTAACAAGACCAGTACAGAGATGAGTCCTCTATCAGCACTAAGGTCTAACAAGACCAGTACAGAGATGAGTCCTCTATCAGCACTAAGGTCTAACTAGACCAGTACAGAGAGGAGTCCTCTATCAGCACTAAGGTCTAACTAGACCAGTACAGAGATGAGTCCTTTAGCTTTCTCTAGAGTCATTCTCAGTTAGTCTGCAGCACTTTCGACTAGATGATCCATCTGGGACGGACTACAGTTGGACCAGGACTCCTCCATCACATTGAGACATGGTATTGAATCAAATGCAGAAGGCAACTTTAAATGTAGCCGCTGTCAGTCGACATCTGGTGTAGAAACTTGTGTAACGGTCATTACTCCGGTAGTGTAAACTAAAAGGTTCTGAGGTAACGTCATTGGGAGTTCATCCTCACTCACTTTGGGCTTGCCAGGTCTTTCCAGCGGCTCCCTCCATCTGACGTGACCAGCTGACAGCTCTGCTCCTCTCTTCACCCGAGCGCCTCAGACATACGGCCACAGTTCAGAAGGTTGTACTGTTAGTTCATAAAATAACACAAGTTTTGTTTTTCCACTCTTAGACATGTCTGCTGCCAGCATGCAGATGACTGAGGATCAGTTCCTGTGCTCCATCTGTCTGGATGTGTTCACTGATCCAGTCACCACACCATGTGGACACAACTTCTGTAAAGCCTGCATCACTCAACACTGGAACGTCAATGTCACCTATCAGTGTCCCAACTGTAACCAGCATTTTGCCAGCAGACCTGAGATGAAGGTCAACACCTTCATCTCTGAGATGGCTGCTCAGTTCAGACAGGCAGCTCTGGAAGAAGAATGTGAAGGAAAGCAGGCCGAGATGAAGAAGACTGAGGCTGAAACCAAGGAGATGATAAAGAAGAGACGCCTGAAGATCCAGGAGCTCAATGACTCGGTGCAGCTCAGTGAGGAACATGCAGACAGAGAGATAGCAGGTGGTGTTCAGGTCTTGACCGCTCTGAAGGTGTCTGTTGAGAGAAGCCAGGCCAAGCTCATCCTCACGATCAAAGAGAAGCACAGAAACACAGAGAAACAGGCTGAAGGCTTCATCCAAGAGCTGGAACAGGAACTCTGTGAACTGGAGAAGAGAAGCACTGAGGTGGAGCAGCTCTCACGCTCTGAAGACCACCTCCACCTCCCCCAGAGCCTCAGGACCCTGAAGGCTGCTCCACCCACCAAGAACTGGACCGGAGTCAGAGTCCGTCCACCTTCCTATGAGGGTACAGTGATGAGAGCTGTGAAGCAGCTGAAGAAGACGCTCAGCAATCAGATGAAGAAGCTGTTTGAGGGCGAGATGAAGAGGGTCCAGCGGTCTGCAGTGGATGTGACTCTTGATCCTGATTCAGCACATCCTGAACTCATCCTGTCTGATGATGGAAAACAAGTTAAACTTGGTGATGCAGAGAAGAATCTTCCAGATAACCCAGAGAGATTTGATCCTTGTGCTGCTGTCTTAGCAAAGCAGAGTTTCTCTTCAGGAAGATCTTACTACGAGGTTCAGGTTGAAGGAAAGACTAAGTGGGTTTTAGGAGTGGTGAGAGAGTCCATCAACAGGAAGAGAAGCATCACACCGTCTCCTCAGGAAGGTTTCTGGACGATATGTTTGAGGAATGAGAATGAGTACTCAGCTCTTGTTGGCCCTCCAGTCCGTCTCTCTCTGAGGTCTCGGCCTCAGAAGGTGGGGGTGTTGGTGGATTATGAGGAGGGTCTGGTCTCCTTCTATGACGTAGATGCTGCAGCTCTTATCTACTCCTTTACTGGCTGCTGCTTCACTGAGAAACTCTTCCCATTCTTTAGTCCAGGTCTTAATGAAGGAGGTCTAAACTCTGCTCCTCTGATCATCTCTCCTGTCGACCACACGCAGTAGAACTACCACTGGATTCCCTCCAGAGAGATCCACTCATATTAATGTAGCATCTATAATATTGGTTATTTACGCTGTAAACATGATTCTTTTTCACATTCTGATCAATCGGTTATTACTTTTTCTCCGTAAATGTTTTTCTATAATTCGTCATAACTCAGACACACAGATTTAAAGCCACTGATTGATATTATCTAATGTAATCTAATTAATTTTAATAACTTTATAGACGTTACTACAGACTGTTGAATAATCAAACCATGAAATCAGCAATAAGGACCATTTGCACATTAATTAAAAATCAATTAAAATGTTATACGGTCTTATTAATTTATATTTAATATATATTGTGAATACCGACACGTATTGGAGAACTTTTAAAGTACAAATAAAGAAAAAGGTGTTTTGTTTTGTTTTGATCATTTTCAAAATAAAAGAGGATTCAATGTTTCTATGTCTGGTTTGTTTTCAGGGGTAAAATAAAGATGAAACTTCTCCACCTCTAAGCTCACTGTGACTTCATGTCTCTCTCGTACCCCCCTCCTCCTCCTCCTCCTCCTCCGAAGCTGCCCCACCTCCTCCTCCGAGCACGGGAAACACGCCGCGACTTTCACCCCGTGAGCCAGCTGAGGTTCGACATGCCGCTAGCTCGCCGGTTAGCACGCGGCTAGCTGGCGAGCTAACGCGCACAGACACCCACCAAACCCCCCGTGAACCCACAGACACTCGCAGCAAACATACCGTTTAAACAATTTATTATTCAATGGGGAAACCCACCGTTAAACAAACAATTCACCGCAGAGAGAGAGAGAGGTCCTGCTCTGTGTCTCCTCTGTCTTGATTGTTTCATTCCCTTCACCTTCCATCAGTCACTCTTGTCTCGTTACTGTCTGATGTCGTACACCTGTTTCCCCCCTATATATTGTGTCAGCAAGTTACTTTTTTTGCCCGATGCGCGCACTCTGCATCGGGACGGAGAGCCGAGAAGTGTTAACGCGACACGTAGAGACAGAAATGACATGCTGCTGTGTAGATACGATCAACAACAGACATTTAGTTTAATAAAAGAACAAAGACGTGCTCTAGAGAAAATTACAGGGGGGCGGGCCAATTTGTTTTAATGTCATGCGATCTACCAATACCACGCCGCGATCGACGTGTTGAGCACCCCTGGTCTACACTGAGTCCTCTCGATTCCTCTGCGCATGAGCTCCTGCACCTCGCTACCCGAGAGAATCAGGCCTGTGTCATCCATCAATCCAGAACTTGTTGTTTCAGCTTTCCATCACTTCTGGATCCAAATGTGCAGTAACATCGACTTCAGGACTAGAAATGCAAAAGTACAACGACTACACTGTAAAGTACTTCACAGAATACACCAGTCTTTGATGAAGAGCGTCATATGGTCGGCCGGCCAGCAGGTGGCGCTGTACCACCACACAGCAGCAATGTGAAAGAGCTCTGAAGAAAGAGTTGAAGTAGAAGTTAATTACTTTATTAAATACAAATAGAATCCTCCAGAAAAGACAAAGAGTAAATGTTTACAAAGTGTTTTTTCCTCCCTCCTGCAGGACTCAACTGGTGACCTTTGACCTCTGGTTGGTGGTGATGCTGCGGCGGCAGACCTGGTAGCAGGTCTGACCCTCCGCTCGGTACGCCGCCACACACAGATCCACCCAGGGACGTCCGCCTGGCAACAGACACCACATTATAAACAAGATATACATTTATCCATCATTAATATAATAATGAGGAACAGGAAATGAGGGAGGAGGAAACCAAGACAATATACAGTGCATCTGGAAAGTATTCACAGCGCTTCATTTTTTCCACATTTTGTTATGTTACAGCCTTATTCCAAAATGGATTAAATTCATTATTTTCCTCAACATTCTACACACAACAACCCATAATGACAAAGTGAAAACTGTTTTTTGCACATTTTTGCACATTTATTAAAAATAAAGAAGGAAAACATAACATGTACATAAGTATTCACACCTTTGCTCAATACTTTGTTGAAGCACCTTTGGCAGCAATTACAGCCTCAAGTCTTCTTGGGTCTGATTCCACAAGCGTGGCACACCTATTTCTGGGCAGTTTCTCCCATTCTTCTTTGCAGAACCTCTCAAGTTCCATCAGGTTGGATGGGGAGCGTCGGTGCACAGCCATTCTCAGATCTCTCCAGAGATGTTCAACCGGGTTCAGGTCAGGGCTCTGGCTGGGCCTCTCCAGGACCTTCACAGTCGTCCCCAAGCCACTCCTTTGTTACTGGGCTGTGTGCTTCGGGTCGTTGTCCTGTTGGAAGATGAACTGTCGCCCCAGTCTGAAGTCCAGAGCGCTTTGGAGCATGTTTTCATCCAGGATGTCTCTGTACGTTGCTGCATTAATCTTTCCCTCAATCCTGACTCGTCTCCCAGTTCCTCCCGCTGAAAAACATCCCCACAGCATGATGCTGCCACCACCGTGCTTCACTGGAGGGATGGTGTTGGCCAGGTGAGGAGCAGTGCCTGGTTTCCTCCAGGCACTGAGTTCAATCTTTGTTTCATCAGACCAGAGCATTTGGTTTCTCATGGTCTGAGAGTCCTTCAGGTGCTTCTTTGCCAACTCTAGGCGGGCTGTCATGTGCTTTTTACTGAGGAGTGGCTTCCGTCTGGCCACTCTACCAAACAGGCCTGATGTGTGGAGTGCTGCAGAGATGGTTGTCCTTCTGGAAGGTTCTCCTCTCTTCATAGAACAACGCTGGAGCTCTGTCAGAGTGACCATCGGGTTCCTGGTCACCTCCCTGATGAAGGCCCTTCTCCCCCGATCGCTCAGTCTGGCTGGGCGACTCTAGGACGAGTCCTGCTGGTTCCAAACTTCTTCCATTCCCGGATGATGGAGGCCACTGGGCTCATTGGGACTTTCAATGCTGCAGAAATCTTTCTGTCCCCTTGGCCAGATCTGTGCCTCCATACAGTTCTGTCTCGGAGGTCGATAGATAATTCCTTGAACTTCATGGCTTGGTTTATGCTCTGATATGCACTGTCAACTGTGATACCTTATAGAGACAGGTGTGTTCTCAATCATGTCCAATCAACTGAATTTAGCACAGGTGGACTCCAATCAAACATCTCAAGGATGATCGGTGGAAACAGGACCTGAGATACATGTTGAGTGTCATGGCAAAGGCTGTGAATACTTATGTACATGTTATGTTTTCGTTCTTTATTTTTAACAGATTTGCAAAAATTTGCAAAAAACTGTTTTCACTTTGTCATTATGGGTTTTTGTGTGTAGAATGTTGAGGAAAATAATGAATTTAATCCATTTTGGAATAAGGCTGTAACATAACAAAATGTGGAAAAAATTAAGCGCTGTGAATACTTTTCGGATGCACTGTATTTACACACATATATAGATATATAACAAATTATATGATATGATATATATATATCATATTGTAGGGGACTCTGTTGGGAGTACATAATTCACAATACTAGTAGGTTGGTGTGCACGATACGTGACTGGGTCCCTTTAAGAGCTGGGAGCGTAACCAGGGCAACCGGGTGGCGTCGAGGGGTTTAAAAGGTCACGAGGTGTCAGTATCACGGGGGAAATGTTTGTGTGAGGAAATAAACGGCCACAGTGTGTGCAGCCAAAGAAAGTGACTTTGTCCATCTCGTTCATTCCCGCGCTCCTACATTGGTGACCCTGGCTCTACGGGACGGATCCAGAAACGAACATGACGACGCACGCAGTTTCGCTTAAGCTGCCGGAGTTTTGGGAGACGCAAGCATCGGTCTGGTTTGCTCAAGCCGAAGCGCAGTTCGCACTCAGAGACATTACCGCAGACTCGACGAAATATTATTATGTCGTGGCGGCGCTCGGCAGTTCGACAGCGGGCCGAGTGGCGAGCATCCTCGAGAACCCCCCGTTCAGCGACAAGTACGCCACTTTGAAAGAACACTTGCTGACGGCGTTTGGACTGCCGGACACCGAGCGGCTCGCCGGCTGCTCACTGAACGGCCTCGGCGACAGCAAGCCGGCGGAGCTTATGGACAAGATGCTGGAACTGTTTCTACAGCAGCTGCCTTTGCAGGTGCGGTCAGCTTTGGCCAATTCCAGGATTACGGATTGTCGGGAGTCGGCCGAGGAGGCCGATAAGTTTTTTCTTGCCGGACAACAACACTGCGCGGCCGTGCAGAAGCCGGCGCAAGATGTATGGCTACCGGCGGAGACGGCGGTGGTCGCGGCAGCGGAAGCAAGTCAACGACGGGGAACCGCCGGCTTGTGTTATTACCACGCACGGTTTGGACCGAGGGCGACACGGTGCCGCTCGCCATGCACTTACAGCAAGAAGGGAAATGCCGGGCCGGCGCTCAGTAGCTGCCATGAGCGTCGGCCAAGCGGGCAGGCTGCTGGTCATCCAGGACGACGTCTCCGGCCGGCGTCTTCTGTACGGGTGGACATGCTGACAGACGGACATGCCCCCCCCCCCCCCCTGAAGCCGCGAACGGCAGCTCCATCCGCACATCTGGGACACGGAGCGTACAGCTGTGTTTCAGGGGGCAGCATTTCCGCTGGGACTTTGTGACGGCTAGGATTAACATGCCCTTACTTGGTGCGGATTTCCTGTGTGCCTATTGACTGTTGGTAGACGTCAAGGGCCGCCGCCTGATTAATGCTTTGACTTTCTTCTCTGACCCGTGAACACTCGGGGGAGCAGAGGCACCCAGGCTGGCTCGCCTCTCAGCTGCGGATGAGTTTCTTCGGTTGCTGGCTGACTTCCCCGACCTCACACGACCCACCTTCTCATCCTCCACGGTCAAACATGGGGTAGAACATGACATCTTGACCACTGGCCCACCGGTACATGCCCGGGCCCGGCGCCTGGACCCGGCAAAGCTCATCATCGCCAAGACAGAGTTTGACAACATGGAGCGCCTGGGCATCATCCGCCGCTCCAACGGCCCGTGGGCGTCACCCCTGCACATTGCACCGAAGCCTGGAGGTGGGTGGCGTCCGTGTGGGGATTATCGCCGGCTCAACGATGCAACGATCCCGGACCGCGACCCAGTTCCGCACATCCAGGATTTTTCTGCCCATTTGTCCGGTCGCGTGGTGTTTTCTAAGGTCGACCTGGTTCGGGGTTATCATCAAGTGCCCGTTCAACCTCTGGATATTCCCAAGACGGCACTGATCACACCTTTCGGCCTCTTTGAATCTTTGAGGATGCCGTTTGGCCTCAAAATTGCAGCACAGACTTTCCAGCGCCTCATGGACACTGTGCTTAGGGACCTGCCTTTTCTGTTTGTTTACCTGGACGACATCCTGGTTGCCAGTTCATCGAGGGCAGAGCACGTCTCACCTGCGGATATCGTTTGCTCGGCTCAACCAACACGGGTTGATCGTCAACCCAGCTAAGTGTCAGTTTGGGTTGACAACCATTGACTTCCTTGGACATCGCATCACTAAAGACGGGGCCGTTCCCCTTCCAGCGAAGGTGGACGCGGTGGCTAACTTTCAGCGCCCGCTCACAGTGAAGGCACTGCAGGAGTTTTTAGGAATGGTAAACTTTTACCATCGATTCATCCCCCGGGCAGCACAGTTGATGCGACCCCTTTTCGAAGCCCTGAAAGGCAAGACGGTCAAACAAGCGGTTGACTGGACAGAGGAGAGGGACCAGGCATTTGGGGATACCAAGACTGCTCTGGCAAGGGCAACGATGCTGGCACATCCCGCACCCAAGGCTCCGATCGCCATCACCACTGACGCTTCAGATTTTGCAGTGGGCGCCGTGTACGAGCAGTGGGTGAAAGGGGCATGGCAGCCACTTGCTTTTTTTAGTCGACAGCTGCGTCCTAACGAGAGAAAGTACAGCACTTTTGATCGGGAGCTCCTCGGCCTGTTTCTTGCTATTCGACATTTCCGGTTTCTGCTAGAGGCTCGACAGTTCACAGCTTTTGTGGATCACAAGCCATTGACATTCGCTATGCGTAAGACGGCTGAACCACGGTCAGGCCGCCAGCAGCGCCAGCTCTCCTTCATCTCCAAATTCACCACAGATGTTCAACATGTGGCAGGCAAACATAACCTGGTCGCAGATTGTTTATCAAGAGCTATCGTGGGGCCGGTTAATTTGGGACTGGATTATGCTAAGATGGCGGAGGATCAAGTTTCGGACTCAGGCGTGCAGGAATTGAGGGCGGCAACAACGGGACTGCAATTGGAGGAGGTTCCATTCGGCGAAAAAGGGACCACGCTCCTCTGCGACGTCTCCACGGGTCGGACACGACCGGTTATTCCCACCGGATGGAGACAGCAAGTGTTTGACACTATTCATGGTCTTTCGCACCCCGGCAAGAAGGCATCGCAGAGGTTGGTGACGGCGAAGTTTGTCTGGCACGGCTTGAAGAAAGATGTGAGAAAATGGGCAGGGACTTGTGTGGTGTGTCAACGTGCCAAGGTTCACCGCCACATAAAAGCCCCATTGTCACAGTTCTCAGTTCCATGTAAATGTGGATCTGGTGGGACCCCTTCCTCCGTCCCGAGGGTTCACACACCTCCTCACCACATTGGACCGAACCACGCGTTGGCCAGAGGCCGTCCCGCTGTCATCAACGACATCGGATGAGGTGGCTCGAGCGTTCATTGGGACTTGGGTCGCCAGGTTTGGGGCCCCAGCTGACGTTTCCTCGGACAGAGGCCCACAGTTCACGTCGGAGCTCTGGAACGCAGTAGCAGAAAGCCTGGGGGTGAAGCTCCACCGTACTGCTGCTCATCACCCACAGGCTAATGGGTTGTGCTCTCCGGGCCAGCCTCAAGGACGGGGGCTGGGTGGACAGGCTCCCATGGGTCATGTTGGGGCTCAGAACAGCCCCCAAGGAGGACCTTCAAGTTTCATCCGCCGAGTTGGTGTACGGCCAGCCGCTGCGGGTTCATCCCCAAGGTCACAGACCCGTGGTCTGCGACACAGCAGCGGGCCGCTCTCCTGGAAAAGGCTGGCGTGTTCACCCCTGTGCCCACGTCGCAGCACGGCCTCCCGCAGTCACACGTCCCGTCCAGCCTAAAGACAGCAAATGAATTCATTCGCGTCTTCAGGACATCTGGGCCGCCATGGGCCCTTTAAACCGCCCTACGAAGGACCGTTTCGCGTTCTAGAGGCCGGGGACAAAACCTTCAAAGTCGACGTTGGCGGTAAGGTGGAGCAGTTGTCGGTTGATTACCTTAAACCAGCACAGCTCGACCTAGACCAGCCGGTAAGGTTGGCCGAACCCCCGCGGCGCGGGCGCCCTCCTATATTTCCACCACGCCGCTGCAAGGCCCAGAAGCTGCCGGCAACGGCCGCGCTGCCTCCAATTCCGGCTCCAGTAACAAGGAGTCAGGCAGGACGGTTGATTCGGCCCCGAGACTATGAGTTTTTGTTGTTTTCTTTTGTCTTGGTGAATTCTGGGGGGGCGTATGTAGGGGACTCTGTTGGGAGCACATAATTCACAATACTAGTAGGTTGGTGTGCACGATACGTGACTGGGTCCCTTTAAGAGCTGGGAGCGTAACCAGGGCAACGGGGTGGCGTCGAGGGGTTTAAAAGGTCACGAGGTGTCAGTGTCACGGGGGAAATGTTTGGGAGAGGAAATAAACGGCCACAGAGGTGTGCAGCCAAAGAAAGTGACTTTGTCCATCTCGTTCGTTCCCGCGCTCCTACAATATATAAATTATATATATATATCATATGATATAAATATATATACTATATATCATATATAAATTATATATATATATATCATGATGTATATATATATGTATTAAAAATATATCTCATGATATATATAATATATTTATAATTTATATAAATATAATTATATATAATATTTATATATCATATGGTATATAATATATATAAATAATATAAAATATACATAATATATATATATAAATCATGATATATTTGTATGAATATAAATATATAAAATATATTTATATAATATATAAATATATATACATACAATACATAAATTGTATATATATGCAACAGAAGCTCCTCCCCGTTGATGGCGTGTGAATTGTTTCTTCTCTTAGTTCACATGAAAGACGACGTGGGAACAAACCCTCGCCGCTCGGTCAGAGAGGTGAACTGTACCTGCCCTGCCCCCTGCTGGACACAGGGAGTCCATCTTCTGACGGATGCTGTTCTCAGCCTCCTGATTGGCCGCTACGTCCTCGGCCGACACGCCGAATAACGACTCCTGGCGAGAGACACGAACCCTCGTCATCCTCGTTGAACTTGAACTCACTGTTTCAGATGGTTTCACCACGTTTGTTTATTTACTTGTGTACTTGTTTGTTGGTTGTGCGTACGTTAGTGATGAACTCAAATATTATGATTATACATATATGGCTTCGTCTGGACGCCCTCCGGAAATATAGTTAGAAGTCTCAATATCCTGGTTAGTAAATTATGAATATATATTTTCTTTAAATAACATTCTTGAATGCAGACGATCATCATTTTGTCAATTAATGACAGAAAATACTGAAAACAATTTCCCAAAATGCCCAAATTGATGCCACAAAGAGTCCAAAAAAAGGCCCTTAATTAATGATTAATTATTGCACAATAATAGGTCCCATGAAACGCTGCAGGACGTCTCGTGCTTTTCTTTTTCGAGGAACCTTCCTTTAAATCAAAATAAGCTCATTGATCGACGGAGGGTGAAACCAGTTGGGTCTTGATGGGTCCTTCTGGACCCATCAAGACCACTAGCAAGACTAGGAGAACCCTGCGGTGGGAACGCGCTCTGTGAATCCCAAACTCACGGCGTCCCTCCACAGGAAGACGTCCAGCGTGTCGGTGGCGTCCTGCAGCTCCAACTTCATCAACAGGACGAACTGCAGCAGCTGAACGCCGAGCGCTGGAGACCGGAGACACGGAGGTCAGGAGATCATTGTTATCAGAGCCCATTCTCTCTGCTGACCACCAGGGGGCTCCTCTGGTTGTATAGAAGTCTATACTCCATGTGTTAAAGCTGCATTCTCTCTCCTGACCACCAGAGGGCGACTCCTCTGGTTGTATAGAAGTCTCTGCTCCATGTGTTAAAGCTGCATTCTCTCTCCTGACCACCAGGGGGTGACTCCTCTGGTTGTATAGAAGTCTAATCTTCATGTGTTAAAGCTGCATTCTCTCTCCTGGCCACCAGGGGGTGACTCCTCTGGTTGTATAGAAGTCTAATCTTCATGTGTTAAAGCTGCATTCTCTCTCCTGACCACCAGGGGGTGACTCCACTGGTTGTATAGAAGTCTCTGCTTCATGTGTTAAAGCTGCATTCTCTCTCCTGACCACCAGGGGGCGACTCCTCTGGTTGTATAGAAGTCTATGCTTCATGAGTTAAAGCTGCATTCTCTCTCCTGACCACCAGGGGGCGACTCCTCTGGTTGTATAGAAGTATATGCTTCATGTGTTCACGCTGCATTCTCTCTCCTGACCACCAGGGGGCGACTCCTCTGGTTGTATAGAAGTCTATGCTTCATGAGTTAAAGCTGCATTCTCTCTCCTGACCACCAGGGGGCGACTCCTCTGGTTGTATAGAAGTCTAATCTTCATGTGTTAAAGATGCATTCTCTCTCCTGACCACCAGGGGGCGACTCCTCTGGTTGTATAGAAGTCTCTGGCTGTGTCTACTACCGCGCACTTGAGCACTTGGAGCTGACTTTCAGTGTTCGAAGTGCGCCACTGAAAAAACCAGCAGAATTCAGTGCACTGAAAGTACCCGGATGGTGCACTGCAAACGGGCAAAACATGTAAAACGATGGACACTACTCGCACTAAGCGGCCGCCATCTTGGTGACGTGGCGGAAGAGGAGGAGCCCTTTCGCCAGCTTTTCATTTTATTTCAAAAACAATGGCGGACAGCACAAGCGGTAGACCACGAAGCTACAGACCGTAAATGTAAGTATCAGCGGTAGTTACACATTGTACTGGTATTACAATGTACTACTAACATGCCATTCTCAGATTAGTGAGCATACCTAGGTAGCATTAGATGCCATTGGATCTGCATGGCAGTTATGATAAACTAGCTGGGTAATCCACCACCCGGTCCTCTTGCCAGTCCGACGAAGGTGCACTTTTATCGGACACTTTTCGCTTGACGAGCGGGGGCAGGTGGCGGGCTCCAGGCGCTTGCTCCAGTGGCAAGTCCGACGACAGATAGCAGAGCTGCCAACTTTTCAAAAAACCTTGGAGTGAGATTTTGTCGGGGGTGACCAACATGTTGCCGCACACGCAGCTACACACGTTGGTGGCTCAAATATCAGGAAATTTGAATTAATGTGGCGTTGTCCCCATGTTGTCCCCATGTTGTCCCCATGTTGTCCCCATGTTGTAACCATGTTGTCCCCATGTTGTCCCCATGTTGTAACCATGTTGTAACCATGTTGTCCCCATGTTGTCCCCATGTTGTAACCATGTTGTCCCCATGTTGTAACCATGTTGTCCCCATGTTGTCCCCATGTTGTCCCCATGTTGTACCCATGTTGTACCCTGCATTCTGGCCTGGCAAAGGTCTTTTACGAGGCATCTTTGCTACCTTAAAGAATTAAAATGTTTTTTAATAACTCTACTCTCATTTACAAAATCATGCCGAATTCTATTGCATAAATGTCCTGTCTTTATGTTAAATTCTTTATAATACATCGTACTTGTTCAAAGTGCTGTTTGGAATTTTTTTGAGAGGGTCCTTTTCCTAGGCCTGCAAATAAAGTGATATGCTCTTTGGGCAGCCTTAACAAACAATGCTCTGATGTGTTGAGCATGCAGGATACCAAGAGGTTAACACGGTGCTCTCCTGCTGCTCCTTATGACAGCTGAGTTTACATCACCACACAAAATCACACGCACAAACACAACACATTATCAAGATTTAAAGTTTAAGAGAGTGAGAACTTAATTGAACCACATGTCATTAACAGGGCTCTTACGTTTTGAAGACAGGCAAGAGTGACATATCTATCCAGGATGCTTTATTTTCATTGGTTGCTGGATTAAATCTTACCCAGATACAACAGATAAGTTTTTTTCTGATTGGCTATTGTGTCTCCCATTTCTTTTTTTTGATTGGCGGATAAGTGGCTCCTCACAGCAGAACTCCAGGGGAGCGCTTGATTCCACCACGGTGAGGGCAGCGCGGCTCATGTTGGCGCGCTGCGGCACATTAAAACATTAAATAGCCGAGAGTTTTTTCAGCGTGAGAAATACGATGTGTGGCGGGAGTGCGTGACGTAAGACCGAAATGCGTGATTGTCCCGCTCAATGCGTGACACTTGAGAGCCCTGCTTTAACACACCGTAGTCTCTGCTCGTTGTGTCTGTTTGAAAATCTTCTTCTGTTGCTAACTCCGGGACTCTTTGGGGTAAATAGGATGTCTATGCAGCGAATAGGTTTATAGATGCGCTCCTTAGCGCCATCTATCGTTGCGGAGTTTGAAAAGAAACCAACGCGCCTCGGCCCAAAATCAGAATTTCTTTTGCCGTGAGAAATTGGTTGTGTGGCGTGAGAGCGTGTGAAAACATGCAAAAGCGTGTGTCACACGGTCAAACCGTGAGAGTTGGTAGCTCTGAGATAGCTATGTCAGTCATCGGACAGTGTTAAACAACGGCTGTTCTGTTAAACAATCGAAATAGCAATTTTAAAAATGGATTAACAATGGATATGCTCAGTTTAATAACGGGTTAACATGACACCGCGAACATTTGCCCACACGCCGCCCGATAATTAATACCGTTACGATAGCTATCTAAGCTTGTCCTTCTTGAAATAATTGTAGCTTTCAATCATCGTTGTGTGTTGTTTTTTTAATGTCGTGTATGTATTAATTTAAATGTAATCGTGGTCTGGGACAGAGCACTGAATGGCTATCCTCTTTCTGTTTCCTGCCCAGAGACGTTTCCTGGAGGTGCTGGTCCTCTGCTGCCCTCCCGACATCTGGCTCCAATGACCTCTGGCACCTCACATCCACCTCCAGGGCCTTTAAGAAGATGGACCGCCATCGCGTCTTCAGTATCCCGAAGGACCTCTCCACAACACACCTGGCCTTTGACAGGCAGCAGTTGTAGCTTGGAGGTGGACAGGCTGCCTGAAGGGGTCATGAGGCAGATGGGTTGGGACAGGCAGGGGGAGCCACCATCCCCAAGGATACAGTATCCTGGTGGAGGGTATGACTGCTCATAGAAGATGGGGCTGTTATTCAGGACCCTGGCATCATGCTCTGAGTCTGGGTAGCCCACACACACATCTATGAATTTGCACTTATCATCACAGATGGCCTGCAGCTGGATGGAATGAAAAAGCTTCCTGTTAAAATAGCAGGCAGCATCCTCCGCTGGGGGCTTCACTCTGACGTGGCAGCCATCAATAGCCACCACCACTCTGCTGAAGCCTGCCGACCCAGCTAGACGGGCGAAGCGGGCAGGGGAAGGGAAGATTATATTAATATGTAAGTCATTTTATCAATAAAATGTTGTCATTGAGGTTTTGTCGTCTTTTATTGCGTTTTCTGATTTATATTAGAATTGATGCATGTTTGTAACTAATTAATATGCCTGTGTGTTCAATTGCTAATTGATTCCTGTATCAGGGTGAACTTCACTACAACAGAGATGTGTCTAAAAGTACAGTCAGTCAAAGTAGGCCTATTACTGTGTGAATTCAAGCAGATGATGCCTATCATTTCAGTGGATAATTCTTAAAACTAATTGGAATCTAGGGACAAACATGTACAGATTTGTCATGTTTTCTTTCCATATGGTGTGTATGTGTGCTGCAGTGTATAGAGAGGTCAGTGGACTGATGACACTCTGACATACTGATGATTGACATATCGTTATTAATTTAACACCCCCAGTACAAGCCAAATAAAGTGAGTCTGTAGAAAGACAGAGGTGTAAATTACTCAAAGGATAATGATTTAAATAATAATTAGACATCCGTTGTATAGATAAGTAGACTTTGAGTTTGATCAATGCCATCCAAAAGTGTCTCCAGTACATACAAAAATAAAAAAGAGAGGAGAAATGGAGGACCTGACTCCATTGGACCAAATCCAGCTGTGTGTGACTGAATGACAGAAGGAAACTAAAGAGCCAGTGGCTTCTCATTGGAAGGATTGAACTATGAGCCATACGTGCTGAGAGGCATAACTTGGGAAAAGAACATTTTAGACTCCTTTGAAGTGTTGGGCTGGGTCAAACAACATGCCGCCGCCCAGGTGAAACACTCGACCCAGCGAGACCAGTGAGTGACCAGTCAGTGACCACGTGGGAGAAGCTGAGGGAGACACTAGCGGAAACAGAGGCCCAGCTGGAGCACTCGGTCGGTGACTCGAGCTTGGAGAAGCATGAGGTCCTGAAGGGGAGGGTCGAGACCCCTCCCTACCGAGGTGAGACGAGAGGGGGAAGCGTATGCCCCATGCTCCAGAACGACAACAGGAAGTACGTCCGGCTGTCAGCAGCCCCGCCCCTGAGGTACTGGCCAACCTGAGGTACTACACCGGCACCTTGCTCAACCCCCAGCAGCTGCATCAGCATCTGCTGGCGAGAGTCAGACTTCTGCAATACCACCAGCAACATGAGAGACAGTGCGTGTACAACCAAGGACCAATGAGCTGATTTCATGCAAAATAATGACTGTTCCTGCCGTGTTTTTTCAGATGGAAATCCCTAGTCAGGGGGTAATCCATCGGGCATGCCACCTGATCTGGCAGTGTGCCCACCAACTGCAGCATTACGACAAGCACCTCTTTGAGCTCCTGAGGCACGAAGGTCAACTCCTAAATCAGTGGAACAGGTTCTCATCCAACTCAAAGCGAATGCCAAACCTCCATAGAAAAGACGATATCCTTTGTGTAATTTCCGGTTTGCTGGAAGAAGTAGTGTTAGAACCGACTGTAGTCCGTGTAATACTCTTGTTTATCCCAGGCCAAAACATGACTCCCACAAATGGCTTATTGACTCATGACCCAAGAGCAACAAATGTTCTTACGGTTGCAGTGTCTCCTAGCACCCAGATTCGCGATATTTGTTGTCCTTAGACGGTCTACAATACCAGTCCACGCGTTTGCCACAAGGCTAACAAGATGCACCATCAATCATTAACCCAAAGATAAATATGAAGTTTTGTTAAGTTAAAAGTTAAATATAGTGGACAAAAACTAGAAGGTCCAACTAGATCCATTGCAGTGGAACATCTCACGGTAATTGCGGCAGCACCACGCCCCACAACGATCAAACAATGGTTTAATCTTTGGTAAACGGCGGTTATGGCCGTCCGTGGATTTCAGATTATGCTCTCACGTCTCAACCTCTACGGAATCTGGTTAAATTGGGCGGTCAAAACAAAACAAATTTTCCTACAGTGTCAGACACTGTGAAGGAGGCGTGGCTACATTTAAAGACTGATCTCATCAGGGCACCTGCCTTGACGAACCCTGACTAATCAAGACCGTTTCAACTGTAAGTTGCTTTAGCACGCAACGCAAACTATCAGAGGCATAACTCCCTGCTACACTGTAAAGTACTTCACAGAATACACCAGTCTTTGATGAAGTGCGTCATGTGGTCGGCCGGCCAGCAGGTGGCGCTGTACCACCACACAGCAGCAATGTGAAAGAGCTCTGAAGAAAGAGTTGAAGTAGAAGTTAATTACTTTATTAAATACAAATAGAATCCGCCAGAAAAGACCAAAAGAGTAAATGTTTACAAAGTGTTTTTTCCTCCCTCCTGCAGGACTCAACTGGTGACCTTTGACCTCTGGTTGGTGGTGATGCTGCGGCGGCAGACCTGGTAGCAGGTCTGACCCTCCGCTCGGTACGCCGCCACACACAGATCCACCCAGGGACGTCCGCCTGGCAACAGACACCACATTATAAACAAGATATACATTTATACATCATTAATATAATAATGAGGAACAGGAAATGAGGGAGGAGGAAACCAAGACAACATATTTACACATATATATAGATATATAACAAATTATATTATATGATATATATCATATATAAATTATATATATCATATGATATAAATATATATATTATATATCATATATAAATTATATATATAAATATCATATGATATATAATATATATTATGATATATATATATGTATTAAAAATATATCTCATGATATATATAATATATTTATAATTTATATAAATATAATTATATATAATATTTATATATCATATGGTATATTATATATATAAATAATATAAAATATACATAATATATATATAAATCATGATATATGTGTATGAATATAAATATATATATAAAGTATATTTATATAATATATAAATACAATACATATATTGTATATATATGCAACAGAAGCTCCTCCCCGTTGATGGCGTGTGAATTGTTTCTTCTCTTAGTTCACATGAAAGACGACGTGGGAACAAACCCTCGCCGCTCGGTCAGAGAGGTGAACTGTACCTGCGCTGCCCCCTGCTGGACACAGGGAGTCCATCTTCTGACGGATGCTGTTCTCAGCCTCCTGATTGGCCGCTACGTCCTCGGCCGACACGCCGAAGAACGACTCCTGGCGAGAGACACGAACCCTCGTCATCCTCGTTGAACTTGAACTCACTGTTTCAGATGGTTTCACCATGTCTGTTTATTTACTTGTGTACTTGTTTGTTGGTTGTGCGTACGTTAGTGATGAACTCAAATATTATGATTATACATATATGGCTTCGTCTGGACGCCCTCCGGAAATATAGTTAGAAGTCTCAATATCCTGGTTAGTAAATTATGAATATATATTTTGTTTAAATAACATTGTTGAATACGCAGACGATCATCATTTTGTCAATTAAATGACAGAAAATACTGAAAAAAATTTCCCAAATTGATGCAATAAAGATTCCAAAAAAAGTCCCTTAATTATGGATTAATTATGAGACAATAATGGGTTCCATGAAACGCTGCAGGACGTCTCGTGCTTTTCTTTTTCGAGGAACCTTCCTTTAAATCAAAATAAGCTCATTGATCCACAGAGGGGGGAACCAGTTGGGTCCTTAACCCTCCTGTTACCTTTCGGGTCAATTTGACCCCAGGCTGTTTTTCACCGTGTCAAACGTATAAGAAATATCAACTTTTTAATATATTTAAAGGGCTATTTAGGTAGTCAACAAACAAACATAAAGTACCTCACACTTAAACTTGGAAAACAATATTAATTCTAATAATTTTCTGGAGGTTTTAATTGCTGGGGTCAAATTGACCCCGAGGGTAAAATATGTCAGTAAATATAAAGGTAACAGGAGGTTAAACATTGAATGGGGTCAAATTGACCCTAAGGCAACAGGAGGGTTAAGGAACCAGCAAGAGCACTAGCAAGACTAGGAGAACCCTGCGGTGGGAACGCGCTCTGTGAATCCCAAACTCACGGCGTCCCTCCACAGGAAGACGTCCAGCGTGTCGGTGGCGTCCTGCAGCTCCAACTTCATCAACAGGACGAACTGCAGCAGCTGAACGCCGAGCGCTGGAGACCGGAGACACGGAGGTCAGGAGATCATTGTTATCAGAGCCCATTCTCTCTGCTGACCACCAGGGGGCTCTCCTCTGGTTGTATAGAAGTCTAAATAAACGACTCACCTGCTGCCAGGCCCTTCTCGTCGAGGGGCTCTTCTCCCTCGGCATACAGCGGTTCCCTCACCGAGGCCTCGGAGCACCGCTTACACCTGCGGAGATCAAAGGGTGAGTTCTGCCCTCTGATTGGTTCAGGTTGTTTGCAACCGGTGAAGAGGAGGTGACAGTATCTGGACTGAGGAGGAGCGACGGAGAGACGCCACCTTGTAGCCCCGCCCCTAAAGCGTGACCAAGATAGTTCATTTAACTGCTATTAAACGGTTTATAAATACTTTTTTTTAAGTTAGACTGATCAATAGTTTCAACATTATTTTAACGAGTTTCTTCATTCTCAATTTAGTCCATATTTAACCTTTGTTGTGGTATTTTACTTTTTCTATTTTGGTTATATTGCATTATTTAAAGGGGACATATTATGAAAATTCCACTTTTTTAGTCCTTCTATACGTTAATTTGGGTATCTGGCATGTCTCCCAACACAAAAACGCTGGAGAAAAAAAAAACTCCCGCGGATTTAATAAGTAAACAAGGTTTAAACGCTAATTAATGGAGGTAAACACGTTAGCCCCGCCCCTGCTTGGTCACTTACTGTTGTCAGATAACACTTTAGTTAACAGATGGAACTTTACTCATGGAGCATTTATATCTTTATGGCGTTCCCGTTTCTTGCATTTACACAAACACTTTCACAAACAGTAACTTACATAAACACACTGTATTTGCTACATACTCATACATGCACAAACTATTCACGGACTCGAATCTCTAGCACCGCTATGCTCTCAAAACCGCGAACAAGACTGTGAGACCTGAGCCAATGTACAAACAAACAAAATGTAGAAGTGACATTCAGAAACGTCCTGTTGAGCCCTAACGTCTGGTACTTGTTCGGGAGCCTCTACTTGTTCAGGGTCTGACTGGTTCAAAACCAGATGGTTGCATGACGCAATCTTCATCTGCAGGCAGCAGCTAGGCGAGCGCATCTCGTGGAGGAGGGGGGAGCTGGCTCATTAGCATTTAAAGGAACAGGCACTCAAAACAGGTAAATCTGTGGGGAGGTGTTTTTGACAGGGTAAAAAGGTGCCGTTTGAAATGATTCTTGTGGTATTTTGACCATAGGAACCATATCAACTTGTGGAAAAATGGGTATAATATGGGTCCTTTAATTACCTCAGTATGATTGCTAAGTATTAGAGCATAAATACTATGAGCACTTATTCATTTGTATTTTATTGTTTATATGTTTTTATTTTTTGCTGTGATTATAATCGTTAATCTGGTATTTAGATAAACATTAAACATGTTATTATAATCAGAATGTTTCCGGTATCAGCTATAATATATTAATATATTATTCATGATAAATTAATATATACTTTATGATACATTAATATATAATTCATGATACATTAATATATAATTCATGATATATTAATATATACTTTATGATACATTAATATATAATTCATGATACATTAATATATAATTCATGATATATTAATATATAATTCATGATACATTAATATATAATTCATGATATATTAATATACTTCATGATACATTAATATATAATTCATGATATATTAATATATACTTCATGATACATTAATATATAATTCATGATATATTAATATACTTTATGATACATTAATATATAATTCATGATATATTAATATATACTTTATGATACATTAATATATAATTCATGATACATTAATATATAATTCATGATATATTAATATATACTTTATGATACATTAATATATAATTCATGATACATTAATATATAATTCATGATATATTAATATACTTCATGATACATTAATATATACTTCATGATACATTAATATATAATTCATGATATATTAATATACTTTATGATACATTAATATATAATTCATGATACATTAATATATAATTCATGACATTAATATATACTTTGATACATTAATATATAATTCATGATACATTAATATATAATTCATGACATTAATATATACTTTGATACATTAATATATAATTCATGATATATTTATATATAATTCATATTAATATATACTTTATGATACATTAATATATAATTCATGATATATTAATATATACTTTATGATCAAATAAGATAATCCTTTATTAGTCCCACAGTTGGGAAATTTCAGAATGATACATTAATATATAATTCATGATATATTAATATATACGCTATGATGCATTCATATATAATTAATGATACATAAATATATAATTCATAAGTGTATCATCATAAGTGTGAAACATTATAGTTTTATAACATTGACTATTGATTAATCTGTTTACTATGAATTTAAGAGCCTCTGACCCAAAGTATCTCTTCCGGCCTCTGAACAGGAAAGGTGCCGATAGGTCGAGCAGCGTCATGTGACCTCCGGATGACCTCACCGGGACCACGTTCCGGTATCCGGACGCGAGTCGACGCGTTTCCTCCAGAGTCGAACCTACGGGAAAAAGAAAGAGAAAAGGCTCCGTCACCGGGTGAGTCTGAAGAGTGAGATTAGGGTGATATTAGAGTGAGATTAGAGAGAATAGAGTGAGATTAGAGATATTAGAGTGAGATTAGTGACAATAGAGTGAGAATAGAGTGAGACTAGAGTGAGTCTGCAGAGTGAGTCGGAAGAGTGAGATTAGAGAGATATTAGAGTGAGATTAGAGTGAGTCTGAAGAGTGAGATTAGAGTGAGTCTGCAGAGTGAGATTAGAGTGAGTCTGCAGAGTGAGTTGGAAGAGTGATATTAGAGTGAGATTAGAGTGAGTCTGAAGAGTGAGATTAGAGAGATTAGAGTGAGTCTGAAGAGTGAGATTAGAGTGAGTCTGCAGAGTGAGATTAGAGTGATTAGAGTGAGTCTGCAGAGTGAGTTGGAAGAGTGAAATTAGAGTGAGATTAGAGTGAGTCTGAAGAGTGAGATTAGAGTGAGTCTGAAGAGTGAGATTAGAGTGAGTCTGAAGAGTGAGATTAGAGTGAGTCTGCAGAGTGAGATTAGAGTGAGTCTGCAGAGTGAGTTGGAAGAGTGAAATTAGAGTGAGATTAGAGTGAGATTACAGTGAGTCTGAAGAGTGAGATTAGAGAGATTAGAGTGAGTCTGAAGAGTGAGATTAGAGTGAGTCTGCAGAGTGAGATTAGAGTGATTAGAGTGAGTCTGCAGAGTGAGTTGGAAGAGTGAAATTAGAGTGAGATTAGAGTGAGATTAGAGTGAGTCTGAAGAGTGAGATTAGAGAGATTAGAGTGAGAGCCAAAGACAAGCGGTCACCCGAGAGGAAGAGGAGCTCGGTGGGTCTGTCCTCGCCCAGCAGCTGCGTGGACAGGTGGACTCCCACCGCTCTCGGGGGGGACGCCGGGCGCTCTGTGGGGACGGCGACGCCCACCGCTCTCGGGGGGGACGCCGGGCGCTCTGTGGGGACAGGGACCCGGCCGGACAGCGCCCACGCCGGGGGGCCGCCGGGCCCGGGGGCCGCGGCGGAGGCCTCGGAGAAGAGTCGCGCTACCAGCTCGTCGTTGGGGACGTCCCGCCTGAGGAAGAAGACGTCCAGGTGTTCACGCCTCACTCACGAGGAGTGCTCACGCTTTGGAACGTTGGAATGAGGTCAATACAGATTCACCTACTAACTTTAGATACTTAAACATTTAAAATGTTTTTTTCCCCACCGAATGTAAACATGTAAAAATGTAAAATAAGATGTAAATACTAGGGCTGTCAGCGTTAACGCGTTAATCTATGCGATTAATTTGGCCGCGATTAACACACTAAAATATTTTAACGCAATTAACGCAACTTTGTTTACTTCCGGTGTCGTTGAAGTTGTTGCACTTCTGAGAGTGTCGAGCCGCGGCAGTCCGCCTCCTTCCTCCCGTCTGCTGCTCGATATTCACAGAGAAGCAGAGGGCGACGTGTCGGTGACGCGGGGCGGAAGGTAAAGGGGACTTTGTTGTTGCTCCGCCCCGATGCGCGCGCAGACACGCCGGCATGGAGCTCTTCGGCGCGCGAGACGGAGAGAGAAGAGTGACCGACACGTGGAGACAGAATGACATGCTGCTGGAGAGATGACCAACAACAGACGTTTAGTTTAATACAAGAACAAAGATGTCTCTAAGGAAAGAACCGTACATTACTTCTGCTGTAATCTGGCGCGATAGAGAACATGACAGGGGGGCGGGGCCTCACCCTGATAGAATGGTGGGGGAACACTGGGATGTGTCACATGCAAAAGCCTTTAAAAGGTGAATTTGTTTTGTAAAATGGAGAACATGAGCCCAGCCTCCAGAGGGTTAACGTGACATATTGTCAGTTTACCAAGGCCACTGGTTCTGCTGTCCAGTGTTAAAGATGACAGGACCAATGGGGTCTCTAATGCACCTTGTTTACTCATCTGATGTTTCACTGAGGAAACAATTTATCATCCACAATATTAAATACCTCGCTGACACTTTATATGTAGGAGCCTCTTTGAAAACACAGCTCTGTGGGAAGTGTTGTCTTTAAAAAAAGAATACAATTAAACAAGTGTCTAAAATACACGCCGTCTGAAGGGATTACTCGTTCATTTAGAAGATTTAGTCTTTAGAAGAAAAAAAAACTTTTAATCGCGATTAATGAATTTAAAAATGTGCGATTAATTAGTTAATTTTTTTAAATCGATTGACAGCCCTAGTAAATACATAATCTCATGAAAACATGTGTAATACACCCACAACAAATAAATTGGCACGGTTGGTCCTCTTCCACGACTCTGCTGGCTATTCAGTATTTTTTTACGAATTTAATAAAAAATGTACGGCCCCAAAGTAACAAAGAAGTAGTCAATTCAGCGTTTTCCTCCCTTGACACGAAAAACAATCACATCGTGTTTCCAGGGAACTGGAGCGCTTTGAAAGGACAGAGTGTGTGTGTGTGTGTGTGTGTGTGCCTACATCGCCATGCACTTGCTGCAGTACAGCTTCAGCGCCTGGTGGAGTCTGCGCGGCTCGTAGGACCTCAGCTGGACTCTGACCTGGTGAACGAGACCCGGATCAGAACGCTTCAGGTCGGACAGCCTCGCCGTCCGCGGGTCGTCACCACAGCTTCTGTCTGAGAGACAGACAGGCAGACAGAGAGACAGACAGGGAGGCAGACAGAGAGGCAGACAGAGAGACAGACAGAGAGAGACAGACAGATAGAGAGACAGAGAGACAGACAGACAGGCAGGCAGACAGAGAGACAGACAGATGGAGAGATAGACAGACAGACAGGTCATCCTGAGACATTTAAAGACCTTTTAATTCCACATGAAATGCATTTTAATGTTTTTTTCATCCATTTTAAAATCAACATACATTTCAAAAGTTTGATGGAAAAGACAAATTATAAATTATAATAACCATCATAATTATCTCTGGACCCCCACGTGGACCCCCACATGGAGGGTCTCTGGACCCCCACGTAGAGGGTCTCTAGACCCCCATGTGGACAGTCTCTGGACCCCCATGTGGAGGAGTAAAGGGCTCATTAAAGTACCTGTGCTGCACTGGATAGACTCCGCCTCTAAAAACAGAAACACAGGAAACACGTCAATGACAGAATACCCAGAAATAAATGAATAAATAAAAAGGTCGGACACACAAATCAAGAGTGGAAAGTCAAGATGATGAGATTTGTGAACGTGTCCAATTATGTGCAAAGTGAATATTCACGATATCCTGAACTTCTAGAGCCAAAGATCCAACAGGGTCAAAGGTCAACCGCAGCACCAACTATACTCTACATAAATAAATCCTTTGGCATTCAAGTTCATCCGTTGGACAGAGAAGTACGTTTTATCGTAAACAATCGTCAAATCTATCGCAGCCAGAAAAAGATCGTCAGATGTCCATATTTCAGAAGGTCCTCGAACGCATCGCGGGAGGTGCAGCAGCTCTCACCTGCAAACTCCGGAGGAGTGCTCCACACCTCCAGCAGCTGAGAGTCATTCAGCTCGGAGAAGTCGTCCTCGTCCGGGACCGCCTCCATCACTCTGGAGAGAGAGAGAGAGAGAGAGAGAGAGAGAGAGAGAGAGAGAGAGAGAGAGAGAGAGACATAGAGAGAGAGACATAGAGAGAGACATATAGAGAGAGAGATCGAGAGAGAGAGAGAGACACACACTTGAAATTCTTCTCGTTCCTCTTCCTCTTCTCCCTCTAAGCCCATGGCGTCCGCCGTACCGCTTCATCTCCTGCACGTCGGGGCTGCTCTCTGGGAGGACCCGGACCCCCCTGCCGTAGGCCGTGCCCCCGTGCAGGTGGAAGGCCAAGTGGTCCACCTCCTGGTCCTGCTGCTGGCTGCCGGGCCGGCCCAGGACCTTGCTGGACCCCGGGATCGCTCGCAGGTTGTAGATCCTCAGGAAGTCCCCCGGCTGGCGACCGGACCAACGGGACCACCAATTAAATAAAAAACACATCGAAGAAAAGATGAGTAACATATTAGGAACATTATTATTGCAGCAATAGAGAAGAAGACCTTGGGAGGAGGACACGTTCATACATAAAGTCAAGATGATGAGATAGAAAGTCAAAATGATGAGAGGCAGTCATAATCATGAGATGGAAAGTCTTAATTATGAGATAGAAAGTTGAAAATATGAGTCATAATTATGACATGGAAAGTCTTAATTATGAGATGGAGTCAAAATGATGAGATATAAAGTTGAAAATATGAGATAGAAAGTCGATATCATGAAACAGAAAGTCAATATTAGGAGATAGAAAGTCATAATTATGAGATAAAAAGACAATTATTACATGGAAAGTATTAATTATGAGATTGAGTCAAAATGATGAGATAGAAAGTTGAAAATATGAGATAGAAAGTCAATATTAGGAGATAGAAAGTCATAATTATGAGATGAAGTCATAATTATAGGGAAAATTGATTAAATAATAATAATAACGGGAACATTAATTAAATTAAAAAGATAATTGAAAGATGATTGAAATATTAGACATAATTATTGCAGCGATAGAGAAGAAGACCACGTACTCCTCAGCCTCGCCAGCAGATGGCGCTGTTGCACCAAACACTGAGTCAGAGGACTGGCTGGGAGGTTGTCATTTATTTATTGATGTTCTTCTTTCCCTTCAGAGAGTCAACGGGTCGCTCTTTCTCGCTCTCATCATCATCATCATCATCACACACACAGTCTATCACCGTTTATCACAGCCCGAAGCTGTGAAACCCTGATTAGTCACATTTCCACCTTTCTGATGGTCCTTGAACACATCGTGTGCGACGAAGGAAACTTGGAAACACTTTGTATACATATGGATTCCATTGTTTTACTTGCTTTTCTTTTCTTTTGAGGATTCATGGCATCATAACTATATTATTCTGCACGTATGTGACTTCATGTTCCTTGTGTTACTTAAAGGGTACCTGTAGCCCAAAACAACAACGTGCTACATCCATTAGGCGCATCAAATAAATCATATTTTCCCCGCCGCTATTGTCAACAAGTCACGCATAGCCCGAGGCTTTACATTTCTTTGTCAACATTCCGAGTCCGTGAACGCTTCAGGGCGCAGACATATTGCCAGTTATTTACTCATGTCAAAGGTCACTATGACGTAGAGTCGTTGAAAGGAATTCAGCCAATCCGGAGCCACTTCTACACGCGTTGCTTCTTGGGATAGATCGGTGGCCTCAAACCAGTTCACGTCTGGAGTTCACGCCAAGATGGCGCAGTGCAAGGCGTTCGGTTGTCTAAATAATAAACGGACTCACACCAACTCTGGTGATCGCAAATTAGCCTACATCAGGGCTCTCAAGTCTCACGCATTGAGCGTGAGACTCACGCATTTCGGTCTTATCTCACGCACTCCCGCCACACATCGAATTCCTCACGCTGAAAAAACCTCTCGGCTATTTAATGCTTGAATGCAGGGGTGCTCGATACGCCGATCGATTGTTCCGCTGCAGAGCTCCGACGCCGGTCTGCGCGCATTGGGATGGAGCAAAAATAGTCACTAGTTACATTGGTTTCTGAACACATCCGCTGTGGTTGGCTGTCGATCTCTCAACGATGTGACGTCACACCACCGGCGCCATATTCAAGCACCAGTGCAATGAAGCTTGTCGGAGTTGAGGACTTTGAACAGCCTAAACTACGTATTGTTATTGAATACTGGACCGTCAGTGCATGAATAACCTTTAGAAACACATTATCTTTTGATCTGGCTACATATTCGCGATCACAACAGGCACCCTTTAAAGTTGTGCCATAAACGTGCCATTCATCTGACTTTAGCTGGCCACCTGGAGGGATGTTAAACATTGATTTGCATAAACTACCCACATTCACGTTTCGCGATGGTGCTTTAGAATCTTGCTGCTATCTTTGGGGCTACTGCTGTTATGGGGATCTGCTGTTATCCCAATATACAATGAATAATATAATTGTGTCATATCCGACATGTATGATGGTATCCGATGCGATTACGCTGTTTTTTATACACAACTACATTTTGACTGACCTGCACCTTTACACACAACCACCAATCAACATTTCGAAGAAAGAAGAGAACCATGTATGTTTCAACTCCTCAATCTTCAAAGCATAAATTCTGTCTGCTCTCTTCTCAGAATGTGTGTCAAAGTTGTGTGTTGTGTTCTGCGGCGTTGCAGCGCCGCGCGCCCTATATGCAATGCATACGCATGCCAAATCCTGAGAGTCCACAAATCCTATAAACTAGGCAAATAATAAAACTTATCATAATTATAATAATTATAATATTATATTATAAATATTATTAGGGAGAAATATTATTAAAGTAAATATATCACAAAATACCCCCGCTAGGTCGCATCGGTCGCATCTCTCTGCGACCGCGCGCGCGACATCCCACACACAGACCTCCATGAGGGGCATCATGAGGGGGTTCTGCTTAAGGCACCATGGTGAGCAGCAGCGGACTTGTTTTTGTTGTTTTGTTCCGCATGTCGTCTCTTTCACCTCTTCCCACTCGGTCACCGCGGAGGGAGGGAGGGAGGGAGGGAGGGAGCGGATCTCGCGATGCTAAAGACAAAGAAGTCCAGTTCCGAAGTCGAATCGAATTCAAATTTACATGCCGCGATCAACTGGATGACCGATCGGATATCAGCTATAATCGGTTCCGGAGTCGGACCGGCACAGTCCGACTAAGGTGTTTACATGAAACGGATAATTCGATTTCAGTCCGACTAAGCCAATAATTCGATTGCATGTAAACGCACTGATTGTTGGCACACAGCTGGTTGACAATCCGTCAGGTGAGATCAGTCTCAATGCAGAGTTGCAAATTAATCAAAGTCAGCAGCGGATGCTATTTTGTTTCCAGGCAGCGCGAAAAAAACCAGAAAATAAATCATGAAGTGGAAGCTAATGCAACGATGACATAGGCAGCTTCCTCCGCTTTCTAAGCACATAACACAACTTGTATTGGTCGTTATTGAGGCCACGTGGACCACGTGTGGCCGGCAGCCAACAACAAGACCAAACACAGGACTTCTGGCCGCCGGGGTTTTCATTTCGTCTGAGGAGACCTTGAGCCGTTGAGCCGTTGAGCCGAATGAAAACAACGGGTAAGTCTCGGGAGTCTGGCGGTGTTTTCTCAGAGCTGCCTGAGAGTTTAGAAGAATTCACCCGCGTTTGTGTTTGAGGGAACAGGTGTAGAGCGAGCGCACAGAGTGACTAATGCTGGGAGGCTGTGGGGAGGAAAGAGAACACACCAGACGGCAGGGAAAATAAAAGGCGGCTCCATGTGGCGTCGGCTCTGATGGAGCTCGCTGTCCGTGCCCACGTATTAAATCCTCGGCAGCGGTTCCTGAGAGGCCAGGTGTGAGAATAACGAGCAGACATTCAGCTGAGGGAAGCAGCACTAAGTTTAGACCGGAACACGACTCCTCTGATCGGAGGACCAAAGTCACACCGTATCCAAAAGGCAAGTCACTTACGATCAGCGGGAGGTAGAAAGGACTTCATAGGTATGGACGTGATAGAAGAGGTAGAATGGACTTCACAGGTATGGATGTGATAGAAGAGGTAGAAAGGACTTCACAGGTATGGACGAGATAGAAGAGGTAGAAAGGACTTCACAGGTATGGATGTGATAGAGGAGGTAGAAAGGACTTCATAGGTATGGACGTGATAGAAGAGGTAGAAAGGACTTCACAGGTATGGACGTGATAGAAGAGGTAGAAAGGACTTCACAGGTATGGACGTGATAGAAGAGGTAGAAAGGACTTCACAGGTATGGACGTGATAGAAGAGGTAGAAAGGACTTCACAGGTATGGATGTGATAGAAGAGGTAGAAAGGACTTCACAGGTATGGACGTGATAGAAGAGGTAGAAAGGACTTCACAGGTATGGACGTGATAGAAGAGGTAGAAAGGACTTCACAGGTATGGATGTGATAGAGGAGGTAGAAAGGACTTCATAGGTATGGACGTGATAGAAGAGGTAGAAAGGACTTCACAGGTATGGACGTGATAGAAGAGGTAGAAAGGACTTCACAGGTATGGATGGACGTGATAGAAGAGGTAGAAAGGACTTCACAGGTATGGATGTGATAGAAGAGGTAGAAAGGACTTCACAGGTATGGACGTGATAGAAGAGGTAGAAAGGACTTCACAGGTATGGATGTGATAGAAGAGGTAGAAAGGACTTCACAGGTATGGATGTGATAGAAGAGGTAGAAAGGACTTCACAGGTATGGACGTGATAGAAGAGGTAGAAAGGACTTCACAGGTATGGATGTGATAGAAGAGGTAGAAAGGACTTCACAGGTATGGACGTGATAGAAGAGGTAGAATGGACTTCATAGGTATGGACGTGATAGAAGAGGTAGAAAGGACTTCACAGGTATGGATGTGATAGAAGAGGTAGAAAGGACTTCACAGGTATGGATGTGATAGAAGAGGTAGAAAGGACTTCATAGGTATGGATGTGATAGAAGAGGTAGAAAGGACTTCACAGGTATGGATGTGATAGAAGAGGTAGAAAGGACTTCACAGGTATGGCTCTTTGGCCAATCAGATCCCTCAGCTGTGACCACCTTTAGTAGAATGGCCACATTTTCAGCATCAGCATGTCCACAGGAGGAGTGTGTGTGTGTATGGGGCATTCAGGGGCCATGGGACACGCTGGGCCACAGCTCTGAAAGCGATGGGCCTGTCTGAGGAGGAAATGGCTCCCTGCAGCTTCTCCTGCAAACAAACCCTCCTCCTTCTGAGAGGAGGCCGAGTGGAGCAGCTAAACACTAAACTCTCCTCCATGAGACGCCGCCGCCTCACGGCATTAGTGCGGCTCGGCTGCTCAGTAAAAAAAAGAAGGGCTTCCTTAACAATCTAAAGATTGCTTTTGGGCTTCTCGTTGAGCGGAGGCTCAATAAAAGCCGCGCAAAAAAACAAAGAAAGAAAGAAGCCGGTGTCCTCGCTGAGAAGAGGAAACTGTTCATTTCACCCCGGCCCTCATGGAGCAGCAGGAAAACGGCCTTTAAAAGCCAGCCAGCGGGGCTCTATGTGCTGGAAGCTCCGCCCCTCACTTCAGAGTAAAGGACTCCGCTGCACCCCGAGCCTTCAAAATAAAACAATCGAGGGCAGAACATGGAATATTCTCATTCCTGAATAATAAGTCAACCCACGTTGAAATTCACTGATCACAGCTGGAGCCCAGCAGGCGTATCGACCAGGGTTCATGGGCATGTTGACCAATGGACTTCCAGGACTGTCCATGAATCTTCCATACATCTTCCATGACCTATCAATTCATTTTCTATGACTTTTCCAAGACTTTTCCAGGACCTTTCAAGGACTTTCCCAGAAATGTTCCATGCCCTACATTTTTTATGACCTTTCCATACATTTTCCTGGAACTTTCCAAGACTTTAAAACTAATTTCCGTGACCAAACATTTTGTGAAATCTCGGTGTACAACATGAAAGAGTGATAAAATGTTGTATGGAGACTAACAATGAGAATTCCAAAGCATACAGTAAATAACCTTAAATGACACCAGAGAGACACATTTCCAGGTCTATTCAAAAATTCTTTGGAAATTATATTTCTTGTCATAACTTTTCCAGGCCAGGAAACAACCATTTCAAAGTTCCAGGACTTTTCCAGGTTTCCCATGGCCGTACGAACCCTGATCGAGGTATACTGTATATGTCGGTCCAATAATGACAAGAGAAGTCAGATACAGTAGTTTAGAAACAGGTCTCACACGATATGCAGAGCATCACCTCCAAGAAAGGGAAGCGCGAGTATTGGAGAGAGTTTTACTTTCGGGGGCTTCTCATCCTCGGTTAAAAAAAAGAAACAAAAAACGAGCTTCAAAATTCAATATTGACTTTAGGAGCCTCGGAGGAGCTTTCGAAGCCGAAGAAGACGTGCTCAGATTAAAATGTGAATCTGGTGGTCTACGATCTCCATGACGACTGCCAACTTCAGTTTGCAGAAGATAATTGGACGCGACCCCGGGGTGAGGTCAGACCGAGCTCGCGGCCCGTCGGGATCGAAGCGCCGATCCTCCGATTGAAGGACGGCCCCCCGATTCCCCGCCGAGCCACACCATGAAAAAGAAAAGGTGGATGAGATGGAGCCGGAAGACGTGAAGACAGACGGAAGGAAAAATAAAAGTTTGTCGAAATATTTTACAGAAAAAACCTCCCCCGAGTTCATACACATGTTGACCAATGGATTTACATTTTATATGTATATAAATATATATACATACATATATTTATGCATACACATCTCATGGGGCAAAATATTAGAAAACTTCAGTTAAAGTAGTCTCTTTTTTCCAGGAGTGATGAAGTAACATTAATATTGTTAAATAAATGTATATACATAACAAAATATATTTAAAAATAAATCTTTATGAATAAAAGAATATCTATATATATATTTTTAAAAATCTGTACCTATATATAAAATGAAAAAGTATATAAAAAATATATATATACATATAAAATAAATAAATACATATATATATTTTAATAAAAAAATGTATTACAAAATAATATATATATATATATATATATATATATCTTGATATAGCTGATGTAAAACTTCCTTTGTAATGTGAGATGAAGGTGGTTTGACTGGAGATGGATCTGCACACAAACAAGTAGACACTTTCTTCTTCGTAAATATCTCTTTTTTTGCAAGCAGTGAACAGGAAGTATTCACATATTTGGTGTCGACCTGTCTATCACCCTGTAGCCCCGCCCCAATAGCGTCCCCTGCTTTATGCTCTGACTCTAGATGACCATAAAGTATAAACGATGACATCATGCTGTATAGAAGAAGACTTGAAGTTAGAGATAAACTCATGTAAACGATGACATCATGCTGTCTAGAAGAAGACTTGAAGCTAGAGATAAACTCATGTAAACGATGACATCATGCTGTATAGAAGACTTGAAGCTAGAGATAAACTCATGTAAACTCATGTAAACGATGGCATCTCGCCGCGGTCATCGACCTCTGACCTTGAGCCGCGCGGCCAGCTCCACGTGGTTGTCGTACACCAGGACGTTGGCGATGAGGCGCTCTCGGCCTTCGGAGAAGCGGGTCGGCCCCTCTGTGGTGTCCGGCTCCACGGTCACCTTCAGCAGAGTGTGAGCGCACCTGGTCCCGTCCCACACCTGTTGGGAAGACACCAAGGGACGCTGACGCAGCTTTTCAAAATAAAAGTGCTGAGCGGCGGCTATTCAGGAAAATAAAGACAACGGCTATCTCTTTAAAAAAAAGAAAAAATAAGACTAAATAAAATCTCCTGACGGGCTCGCCGACGATGATCTCAGGCGCTCGAGGAGAAGTATTACAATAAAAATCTCCTCCGGCTAATAAACCTTTGTTTTCAGAGAGCATCCTCCCCCTGGTGGAATGCCGTTGTTGCGTAACATTTTTATATATTATAAAATAATAATTATATGTGGATTGAATAAAAAAAAATCATTATATATTATTAATATGATCGTTATATGAAAAAATATATAATATAATTATTTGACCGTGTTATAACATGTGATTAAATTATTATTATATGACCATATGATGACATGTGATTTAATAATAATAATAATTATTATTATATGCCCATGATGACATATGATTCAATTCTTATTATTATTATTAATGATTACATGACCATATGATGACATATGATTCAATTATTATTATTATTATTAATTATTATTATTACATGACCATATGATGACATATGATTCAATTATTATTATTATTAATTATTATTATATTATGACTATTATCTTTCATAGAATGGTCATATATATATCAGGCATGAAAACGGGTCAGGGGTGAAAAAGGTGAGGAGGATAGGCGCACGCGGGAGGGGGGGGGGGTGGGGGACGACGATTTCCACGAACATCGATGTTGGCCGTTGTATGATAATCTATAGGTCCTACATTCTGACACCAAGTCAGTGATCGGGCCCTATAATACTATAATAATAGTAATATTGTGTATAATATGGTCATTCATGAACCAACTTCCTTTTTTGTTGTTGGCGAGAACAAGTCTTCAAGTCTTGTGCTCTGCTGAGCCTCGAGTCTGTTCCTTGAGTCTGTTCCTCGAGTCTGTTCCTCGAGTCTGTTCTGCCTCTACCTGGTTGTCACGATCTTCTATACCATACCTGCCATAAATATCATGATACAATACCATAAAAACAGTATACCATAAATACGATACTGGTATATTTATCTATAATAGTAATAAATAAAATATCTGTATGGTTCACTTTTTACAAACTTTTTCAACACTTAACAAATAGCAGTAATATTAGTATTAATACAGCAAGATATGAATGAAACTACATGGTTCCATCATAGCATTGATGATGCACTATGAGGCCGTTCTGTATCTGGCAAGAGGATACAGAGTTCATCAGGATGAGCAGCTGTAGAGTTACACAACTTTACAGACTGAACTTAAATATTTCACTTCTGGCATCTTTTTTTATTTTTATTTTTAAAGCCGAAAATTCTGCCACTTAACGCCCCTCGCTGTGAGCGCTGCGCAGTGTGTGCAGACAGCTCGACACGGAGCAGCGCGTGCGCTCTGATCGCTCTTTTAATTAAGTATCGATACTAAAAATATGCGAAATCACATCGTGTTTAACGTACGGGTACTTTGTTAGCATCGCTACACCGTGCAGCGTGACAGCAGCAGATGTAGCGGGCTAACATTCAAGCTAACCTGAACCCCCAAACGCTGAAGACATCTTGACGCTGATTGGCCGAGACGCGACACGTCCCATCAAAGATGTTCTATTGCGAAGAGCACCACTCCACATTTTCTCCGTGTCCCACTCCAATCTCATAAACGCCGGCCGGCCAATTGATCCCCCACCCCCCTACCCCAAAACAAAAACTCTTCGGATCTACACGATTCACGTAAGTCACCTATTTTGGTTTCAAAACGGCGAATTTCGCCGAAAGGTGAGGGATTCTCATGCCTGATATATATGACCATTATCTTGCATTAAATATATAAATATATATTGATATATATTATATAAATAAATATATATTGATATATATATATATATAGCACTGCACCGCCTGAACGCATCACGTAAATATTGACTAGATATTGAATAGATATATGAAAAAACACAGTAAAATACTCTTCATTGCAACAAGAGAACTCATGGTGGTTTTTCCCTCTATAAATGCGCCGCACTCGTCCCGTGATGAAGTTCCTCTGCACGCCGCACGGCGTTCTTACCCTCAGCAGCGTGCAGGTGGAGTCGATGGGCGCTTTGGCCAGCAGCTGGCAGGTCAGGTCGAAGTAAGCTCTGGGCTGAGCGGCGGACAGCGGGGTGCTGGGGGCCGGGGGCAGGAGGGCCTGGCCGGCGGCCCAGGTCCTCAGCTCCTCCACGGCCCGGTGGCCCTCCTGGTCCAGGTGGAAGGAGCGGCTGGAGGTGCGCGGCTCCATGGACCCGCCCTCCGCCCCGTCGAACGCCAGCACGGAGAAACCGAAGGTGTTGACCAGCGTCATGGAGTTGTTGAAGAACTGGACCTTGAACCGGTGCAGGCGGACGATGTCGCCGACCCGAAAGACTTTGGGATGGTTCTCCAGCTTCGCGTCGAACACGGAGCAGGAGATCCTCTGGTTGGACTGATCGGTGATCTTCAGGGTGGAGCACACGTCTGTGGAGAGAACACCTCCTGAGGCCGAAACCAACACCACAGCCACCAGGGGGTGACTCCTCTGGTTGTATAGAAGTCTATGCTTCATGTGTTAAAGCTGCATTCTCTCTCCTGTCCACCAGGGGGCGACTCCTCTGGTTGTATAGAAGTCTATGCTTCATGTGTTAAAGCTGCATTCTCTCTCATGACCACCAGGGGACGACTCCTCTGGTTGTATAGAAGCCTATGAGGAAATGACTCTTCTCTCTTGATTTATTCCCCAAGTATAGATTATAAACATGAGTACATGTATATATATATGTATATATGTGTAGTTATTGTGCGTTACTGTCGCTTTAAGAGGCTATGAAGAAAAAAATAATAATAATAATTGCTGGAAGAAAGAATAACATTTACAATTTCAGAGCGTTCAAATATTTTTGAGGGAGAAAAGCTCTGGATCCAAGACCCTCTGCTAATAATGAAAACAAGATCTTTACCATGGATCAAGTTATATTTACATATTTTCTCCTTTTTTAAAACCTTAAAACTTCTTCATAATTAAGACACAACCGACCTGTGCCGCAGCTCCTGAACGGCTGCTTGAAGAAGACCACCACGCCGTAGGTGTTGACCACCAAGCCGGACTTCAGCCCGTCCAGGCCGACGTACGTGTATTTGGGAGCCTTGGTCGCCATGGAAACCTGAGCAGGAAAGTTTTTATTAAATTAAAAAACATTTGTTTTTAAAGGGAGGCGAGAGGGAAATTTTAATCTAAAAAAAGTAATGAAGAGAAAGAAACATTGTAATGATGTAAAAAAATTAAAAAGTAAGAATCTATTTTAAATAGGGAGGCACCGGCAGCTCGGGTTAGCATGCAAAATGTTAAAAAAGTATCCCAAAAAAGTTTATAAAAGTCCAAAGAAAACAGGAATGTGACGAAGAAAAGGTTATAATGCGAATAATTATTTTTTTTAAATCTAAAAATAATGAAATAATAATGTAAAAAAGAGAAGGAAAAATGTAATAATGTAAAAATAAGTTGCAAATATATTAAACAAAAATGTAAGTAATGTAATAAAAATATATTTTTTGAAAGAAGGAATACCAGAAACATTTAAATTGTAAAGTATTATGATAGAAAATTTTTAATTTTAATCTGAAAATAATGTAAGAAAAAGAAAAATAAGTTATAATCATATAAGAAAAAGTTGCAAATGAATCAAAAGTTTAAGTAATGTAATAAAAGATTCTGAAAAAAAAATAGTATTGTATAAAATAATTATGTATATTTAAAAAAATGGCCCGCAGACACGAGAACAAATAGTAACGAAATAATCACCTTTTTAGAAGTATTTCTAGAGAGGGAGCGTGGCTTATCTCAGTGAAATAAATTATGTTTTCCACCGTCCACCATTTTTATATGTATTAATATGTATGTATATATATATACATATAAATATGAATATATGCATATATATATATGAAGTCACTTTGAACCGACTGACCTCAGCGTGGGCCGCAGAGCGCTTCCTGTTGGCCGGCGGGGATCTGACAAGAGGAGGAGGAGGAGGAGGAGGAGGAAGAGGAGGGCGGGACACCTGAAAGGAGGAAGACGGAGAGGAGACGTTACAGTGAGGAGTATTAAAGTCACTCAGCAAGCTTCACTTGAGCAAACGCTGTCATAACAACCAGAGGAGTCGCCCCCTGGTGGTCAGGAGAGAGAATGCAGCTTTAAGTTTGATTGTCGGCTTTGAAAAACCCTGAGAAAAAGCCAATTAAGTAATATATAATAGTACTCTGTGTGTGTGAGTGAGTGAGTGAGTGAGTGTGTGTGTGTGTGTGTGTGTGTATATGTGTGTGTGTGTGTGTCCAGGGTCCTCACGTAAACGCGGGCGTCGTCTCCCGACAGCAGCAGGTTGAAGGGGTGCAGCTTGTCCTTGTGAACGGTGGGAGATCGCCCCACGGTGAAGCCGGAGGCCACGACCACGTCCTGCCGGGAGGAACACGCGAGACATCCAAAGACGTTTAGACATGTGTATTAATAATAATAATAACAACAACAACAATACACATCACAGCATTCTGGAGGCAGCTACTCTGTCAGAAGAGCAACCAGTGACGCGATGAGCAGGCGCAATGCATGCTGGTTAGATTCGACCTCGGAAGGTCAAAGCCGACCTGAAGCGTAGACTTCTATACAACCAGAGGAGTCGCCCCCTGGTGGTCAGGAGAGAGAATGCAGCTTTAACACTTGAAGCAGAGACATAAAGGTGTAATAACGCATAAGCTGGGTTTATTTGTTTCAACAGAAAACTGTAAACAACTTTGTTGAAGGTGGCGGAGCAACACCGCTCCAGGATGTTGTTCACACTCAGACGACGCGGAGGAGAGACAAGGAAACAGAAGAGCTGTAAATTAGATTCAGCAGCCATACACCATCGTCATCTTCATCTTCATCATCTCTCTTCACACTTCATCCCAACACCCTAAATTTAGATCTGCACGACACACGTTTCATATTTAAAGGGCTGAGTTGCTTCTTCACTTCCAGGAATATCAGAAAACCTCGAAGGAGTCATCAATAATACAACGTGGCAGAACTCTACTTGAGAATATCTACTTGAATGTATTTCTCGACCTTTTTCATCTCGTGAAAATAACAGTTAGGAAACAAGATTATATACAATATATATGTTATATATAAATAATATATATATCGAAATATATAATCTATATAATATATATGTTATATATAAATAATATATATATAATATATAAATAATATATATATGTATATATATTTATAATATAATATATATCATATATATAGTATGTATATAACATATATATTTGATACATATATATCTCAATTCCTGAACTGTATATATAAATATATATGTGTGTAAGATATATATATAAAAATGTATATTCGATGGACTGGCGGCCTGTCCAGGGTGTCCCTGCCTTCGCCCTATGTCAGCTGGGATCGGCTCCAGCGCCCCTAATGAGGATAAGCGGTATTGATAATGGATGGATGGATGGATGGATTATGTATATATATATGTTACATATTATATATATAGCAAGCTCCAGAGCGTCGGGTGGTGTGAGGTCGTCTGGTTCCACGTCTTCTACGCGGTCCATGAAGTCTGAACCGGAACGGGACCAAGAATAAAAAGGGCACCAATGCGTCATCTCACCGGGTGACCCCGCCCACCCCGCGCCGCGAGCTCCACGCCGCCGCCGCCCGGTGAACCTACCCCTTGATTGACGGCTTGATCGAAGTCCTTGGCCAGCGCTCCGAACAGCACCACGTTGATGGAGGCGTTGGGCGGGGGGGCGTCTTCTTCTGCAAGAAGAGACACGGGGGACAGGTGAGGCGTTCAGGTGTCGGAATGCTTCAACGTCCCAAACACGGTGAAGTCTGTGAGAGGAAGATTTGCATCTAACAAACTAAATACAGGGTTCTAACACAGGTTGACCAGTGGATTTCCAGGACTTTAAACCAAATATCCATCACCAAACTGAAATCTCGAAGATAGCAAGCTCGCGGTAGCTCCGCGCTGTGACGTCTGCTTCCTTCAGCGCGGCTCGTTACGTCTCCTCTCCCATGTTTAAATGTCTGATGTGTTGCCGCCACTCAGAGGTGCTACGGCCGGCGAACATTCCAGTTGCGGTGTGTTCACTTGCAACGAGAAAAAACAATAATTGCGCCGATAGCACGAGAGCGTATGCCGGCTTATATTTTGAGCGTCTTCCTTTCAAAAATGTATGAATTATTTCAAACTCGACGTAAGCGAACACGTGATTATAACACATTTCCATGACTTTTCCAAAACCTTTGAGATTTAAGTTTTTTCCAGGACTTTTCCAGGCCTGGAAATGACCATTTGGAAATTCCTTGACTTTTCCAGGTTTCCCATGACCGTACGAACCCTGTAAACAGGTTCTGAGACCATGTTTATCGTTTGTAAGCGAAAAATATCGAAACTGAAAATAACACTCATAAGTTTTTCTGATGAAACGAGAATTTTCGGCTGCAGATCCGAACTCGTGGCTCGAGGCCTCATTCAGGGACCGCCGGTACCTTGAAGGACGGTCTTCAGGAGGGCGTTGCCCGACGCCAGCGACACCAGCCGGCCTTTACGGACCACCGTCCCCTGGAGGGAATGAACACACAATACAGGAAATAAACGAATAATCCTCCAGAAGAGACCGCAGAGTAAAAGAAGAAGTGACAAAAGAATTTGCACAAATAAATAAAAAAATAAGCATTTTTTTTTACATGTTGAAGAAGAAGAAGAAGAAGAAGAACCACCGACATGTGTGTGGTTGTCTGGGGAAAGTACCCGGTACTCGTGTACATGAGTAAACGTAGAATACTCTGTCAAAAGTGTTTTGAAATTTCGCTTCTTTAGCGTTGAGTTGTATGAATGTATTTATTTTTTTACATTTTTGGAGATGTATTCAGAGTATCTCAAGGTATCACCGGATCACGTGAACACTCAGATGAAGAGACCCACCTGGACGGTTCTCTGGGAGAAGTCGGCGTCGGTGGCGATGAGCGAGATGGGAACCCTGGTCATGTGCGCCGGGACCCGGAAGCCAGGCCCCGCCCCCTCCAACACCACCAGGACCCGGGAGCCAGGCCCCGCCCCCTCCAACACCACCCGCCGAGGCATGGCGTCACCTGAGGGGACCGAGAACGGGAAGACACACATAAATATATATAAATAAATACACATATATATATATATAAATATACCTAGACCTCATCTACACCTGGACCCTGCAGGACCTCATCTACACCTGGACCCTGCAGGGCCTCATCTACACCTGGACCCTGCAGGACCTCATCTACACCTGGACCCTGCAGGACCTCATCTACACCTGGACCCTGCAGGACCTCATCTACACCTGGACCCTGCAGGGCCTCATCTACACCTGGACCCTGCAGGACCTCATCTACACCTGGACCCTGCAGGACCTCATCTACACCTGGACCCTGCAGGGCCTCATCTACACCTGGACCCTGCAGGGCCTCATCTAGACCTGCAGCCGATGGTGGGAGACTGCGGTCCCTCCCACACAGGAGACCAGAGACGCAGTAGTTTTCGGCCTCGACCACGCACACACACACACACACACGGAAATTTCTTCTTTTAAAAAAAAAATGTTGTACCCTCTTGTCCACATGCAAACAAATGTTGAGGTCAAGCGTTCGGGAAACAACAACAACATCTAAACATCTAAACCCCAATGTAACTTTGTGTGTGCCTGAAGCAACAACAACAACTTACTAAACTTGTTCCCATTAAATCTGAATAGCGATGAACTCCCAACACACCTGGAGGTTCAGCCTCCAGCTGCCACAGGGCTCACCTACTCAATACGAAATAACAGCCCCGCGGCGAGTTCAGGTGAGTTCGGGGGTTTGTGTGTTTTTATCAGCTGCGGAGCAGCTGGCGGGGGAAGTGTGTCGAGGGAGAGAATCGGTTATTATTATTAAAGAAATACATTCCAGGTCAGAAAACAGACCTGGACACGGTCGTTTAATTCTACACGATTATAGGATTTAAATTATACATTTTTTAATACTTAATCCCTTTTTAATTTTTTTAAATGATAGTCTTTCATCATAAAAAAAGAAGATTTATTTATAATAATTTCCGTTATTTAAAAATGTTCTTTTTTAATGTTATTGAAATACATTTCAGGTCAGAAAAGAGACCTGGACAGTCGTTTAATTCTACACTATTATAATATTATAGGATTTAAATTACAATATGTTTTAATATTTTGTAATACTTAATCCCTTTTTTTTTTTTTTACTAAACGGTATAGTTTTTCATCTGTTTTTTTAAATTAATTTGTTTTAAATATATATATATATATATTTTTTTAATTAGATTTGTTTCTTACTATTCTATTTGTTTTACCTTGACTCTGTAGAGCACTTTGTAAAGTTGGTTTTTAAAGGTGCGATATAAATAAAGCTATTATTATTATTATTATCATAAAAAAAGATATATATTTACAATAATTTCCGTTATTTAAAAATGTTATTAAACTCTTTTTTTCCACGTCTCGCATGCGCATTAAAATGTAATAAAAGGATTCTTTTCCTGGGTTTATTTAATATTATATTCGTTGTTTAAACAGGTGGCCTCCCAGAATGCAACGTGGTTCCTACCCGATACGGAGATATTATTTCTTCGAAGATTTCGCTGCTGAAGTAAATGTCAGAATTCTCCCAAATAAAAGCTTTAGGCTGATAACTGCATCCGTAACGAGACCCTGAAATCAAAACCAGCGCCGCTGTAACCACGTCTTCTCGGAGCGACTTGTATCCGCCCCGCGATCAGAAGAGGAACGAGTCCAAGAGGTCTGGAGGAGGAACCGTCTGTGCGGTGGAGATAGGCGTCTCATCTAATCCCCCATCCCCCCGCCACAGGGGAGGGAGAGCACAGATATAAACCAAACAAAAACAACAACAAAGATCTTCCCATGCAGACTGGAGGAGCCTCCTCTGCAGTGGTAATCCTCCCAGAGGCCAGTGGGAGATGAAACAACCTCTTTTTGAACACACTTTAAACCTGCAGAAGAAGAGGAAGCTCAGTCTTGAGAACAGATGACATGTTGAACAAACACACGACCGCTCACTGAGAAACCTCCTTCTCAAAGCACTGTTTTACTCAATGAAGATAACATCAAATCATAAATGCTCTCTCTACATCGGGGGCGTCAAACTCATCTTCACCGTGGGCCACGTCAGCGCCATGGCCGCCTCTTAAAGGGCCGGTGTAACTGAAGCGTTGTATAAACTACTCCCGAACATGTTAAATAACTCTCTTTGCATTTTATGATTGTTTATTCGAGAGAAGACATATTGTACGCATTAACATTTCTCTAATATTATAACACAAATCCATTTAATTTGAAACCTTCAAAATAAAAGCACGGGATATAAAGGTGATCGTGTGTCTTTCAAGCCGTCAGGGGCTGCATTCGGCCCGCGGGCCTTGTGTTTGACAAATGTGCTCTACATAGTTAATGTGGTAGTGACTATTCTCTGGTGTGTAATAAAGTCTCTACAGAGGTGTGTAGAGGCCCATCTCCAGGGTTCTAATGGTACATTGTGTTATCGCCTTAGAAGACGAGCGGAGGAGTAGAAAACCCTTTAAATCCTTTTTATGTGAGCGCAGCTGAAAACAGTTATGCTGCTGGTGAAGCTATAAAGCTGGCCTTCCTTTGAGCCACAAGAACATTAATATTTACTATAAGAATCATGATTTATAACCTCGTCAATGTGTTGACTAGTGTTTATAGACACTTTTTTATTCATTTGATAAATTAAAGTGAGAGTTTTCATGGAAAACTTTTGAAGTGTATATTTAATGAGTTTCTTCCAGTGCCGGTTAAATGGATTCAAGGCGTCAGACGACTTCTTAATATTACTATTTAAATAAAGCCTTCAGCTGCTCTCATTCACCGATTAATTCTAACTTCTTTAAAATACCTTATTGTGGTGGTTTATGGTGAGTGACCCTGAACGCCTCCCTGTGGATGCTTCGCAATAGAAGGCCTGATCGCGTGACTTTGTAAACAACAGGGTTCAAACACGTCAGGGTTCATACGGCTATGGAAAACCTGGAAAGTCATGAAATTTTAAAATGTTTATTTCCAGGCCTGAAAAGTCATGTAAATGTGTTTTATTCATATGTTCATTTCCGCTGAGTTTTAAATAATTAATATGCTTTTTAAATTTTTTTTAATGACCCTCAAAATACCAGCCGGCATACACTCTTTCTTACTCGCAATAATTTCACGTTGCAAGTGAACGCACCTTATCTGAAAAGACATAAATGTTTATTCTTTTAATCAAACTATTGTCACAAAATGTTCGGTCATGTAAATTCGGTTTAAAGTCCTGGAACCCCATTGGTCACCATGTGTATGAACCCTGACATGGTGACCAATGGGGTTACAGGACGTTAAACCAAATTTACATGAACAAACTTTTTTTTATCTCGGTGTAAACATGAAAAAGTGATAAAATGTCGTATTTAAACTTAACAATAAGAATTCCAAAGTTTATAACCTTAAATGACTCAAATGAATGACAATAGTTGCATTAAAAGAATAATAACATTTAAGTATTTTCAGTTCAGGTGCGTTCACTTGCACCACGGAAAATGTGCAAAAATGAAAGCGCTATTGCCGGCTTATATTTAGAGTGTCAAGATTATTAATTATTTAAAACTCAGCATGAAACGCACATATGAATATAACAAATTTCTAACAACAAAAAAGGCCATAAGAACAGGAACGCCTGTGATATATTATTGAAATTAAACAATCACATGTGGTGCCTTAGTGTATACTCTTTAATTGTTTTATTATTATTAATTGTATTTATTATGTATTATTTTCTAAGGTTGCCCTCCTCCCCCTGGCATGTTGTTTTAAATATATTAAAATGTAATACTAAATAAAAACCTGTCACTCTTCATTATGCACATCTACGCTAATGCTACGCTAGTTAGCATGCTAAGCTAACCCCACCGTCTCTGTTGTGATACACAGTGTACATAATATAATAATATTACAATAATAGACTCGTTATATTAAAGAGGCTCTTGTGGTACATGCGGCGTGCAAACGAAACCCGACGCGGCTCGTTATTTAATTATATGTAATATTTGGGGTCGAGGGAGACGACGCAGACACACACATAGCAGAGCAACGTCACTGTATTAATTAATACAGTGCGTTGTGTGTCGGCCGAATGTGAAAAGATATTATACACGTGTAAAATGTATAAATATATAGTCTAGCTGTCCGCGTGAGTGTGGCAGGAGGCAAAGTAACCGGAAACAGGAGGATTTTAGATCGGGTCTGGCCACACACGGGTTGAGCTGACGCTAAACACACTTTAAATAACTAAATAAACTACATTCAGAAACGTGCAGTTCATAAAAAGAAGAAGAAGTGAAGAAGCCCATGTTTAGAGTGTAACGCGTGGATGTAAACACGACGTCACGTGCTGGAAACGGGAGGAAAAACACTTACGAGTGGAGGACTTTGTTTTGTTTTTCCCTCGCTTGGTTTCGAATTGACAGGGTGCCGTACTGCGCATGCGCGTTGAGAACCGGATATGACGACTTCTTTACGGAGATGAGCGTGAGAGATGTCAACAAACTAAAAAGAAAGAACAAGAATTATAATAATAATTATTATTATTGTTCTTATAATTATAATTATAATAGTTATTATTATTATTAAAATAGAAAATACAATGAAGCCGGGGAAGAAAATATTTAGAAAAAATGAAAATTAGAAATTTAAAGTAGTGGATCATGACATTAACAACTTAAAAACTAAAACAAGTTTAATTTAAGTTTGAGCAAAGTTTTCTTAGCTTAAACATTGTTTATTTTTATAGACCTTCTGTTGAATCGTTTTCATTAGTCTCTCTACTTTCAGCGGTTGAAATGTGGAAAACACCACCAGAGATCACTAAATCTTACACGCTGGGCCTCAAACGTCACCTAACATTGTAAATCCTTTCTGTTCTTTGACATACATCTGATAGTTCTCATAACATTTACATTTCATGTTTTAAGCAGAAGTGGGCACCTCCTCTGGTTGTATAGAAGTCTCTGCTTCATGTGTTACAGCTGCATTTTCTCTCCTGACCACCAGGGGCGACTCCTCTGGTTGTATAGAAGTCTATTCTTCATGTGTTAAAGCTGCATTCTCTCTCCTGACCACCAGGGGGCGACTCCTCTGGTTGTATGTCTATGCTTTATGTGTTAAAGCTGCATTCTCTCTCCTGACCACCAGGGGGCGACTCCTCTGGTTGTATAGAAGTCTATGCTTCATGTGTTAAAGCTGCATTCTCTCTCCTGCCCACCAGGGGGCTCCTCTGGTTGTATAGAAGTCTATATAGTGACTCTACTTCTCTCTTGATGTATTCCCTCAGTAAACATTGTAAACATGAGTTTATGTCTCAGTCTCTAGTTTCAAGTCTTCTTCTATACAGCATGATGTCATCATTTCGTAAATGATTTAGAGACAAGTGGACCATAAAGTAGGGGATGCTTTAGGGGCGGGGCTTACAGTGATTGACAGCGTCCACTCCTCATATACAGCCTCTGGTTTAAAGCGTCCTACCTCGTTGGCTGTAAACGGATCTTGAGTCAGCTGAGGCGTTGCTAAACATCGTGGCCGCCGCCACGCGACGTCCCGGAGACGGACGCCTCAGAAGCTTCTACAGCCGGATTACTGACGGTTTCATTAAATTGAATAATGCCAAACACTCAGGGAGGCCGCCGCCGTGTGAGCAGGAGGCTCATTACTCACGCTCATGACTTCCTCCCTTGGAGAGCGACGCGAGAGCCCAGGTTCTTGTCCTGCTTCGGGAAGAAGATCGCCCGTAAACTGGGAAGCTGCTGAAAACAACGACTTCCACGTTGTTGTGTTTGGCCATGTTGCTGTGTGTGTAGTAAGAAGAGGAGGAGGAAGAGGAGGAAGAGGAAGGGGAGGCTTCTGGTTGTATAGAAGTCTACGCTTCATGTGTTAAAGCTGTAATCTCTCTCCTGACGGTCTGATGGTTCTGATGGTTCTGATGGTTCTGATAGTTCTGATAGTTCTGATGTCTGATGGGTCTGATGGTTCTGATGGTTCTGATAGTTCTGATAGTTCTGATGTCTGATGGTTCTGATGTATGATGGTTCTGATAGTTCTGATGTCTGATGGTTCTGATGTCTAATGATTCCGATGTCTGATGGTTCTGATGTCTGATGGTTCTGATGGTTCTGATGGTTCTGATAGTTCTGATAGTTCTGATGTCTGATGGTTCTGATGGTTCTGATGTCTAATGATTCCGATGTCTGATGGCTCTGGTGGTTCTGATGTCTGATGGTTCTGGTGGTTCTGATGTCTGATGGTTCTGATGTCCAATGGTTCTGGTGGTTCTGATGTCTGATGGTTCTGGTGGTTCTGATGTCTGATGGTTCTGATGTCTAATGGTTCTGGTGGTTCTGATGTCTGATGGTTCTGGTGGTTCTGATGTCTGATGGCTCTGGTGGTTCTGATGTCTGATGATTCCGATGTCTGATGGTTCTGATGTCTGATGGCTCTGGTGGTTCTGATGGTTCTGATGTCTCTAGTTCCTGTTTTTATTCATTTGTTTACTTTTAGTGTTTTTCTAATGGGACTACCAACACACACACACACACACACACACACTCACACACACACACACACACTCACGCACACACACACACACACACACACTCACTCACACACACACTCACGCACACACACACACACACACACACACACATACCTCGGTGAGTCCATGTTTATTGTTTGGCGAGGTGTTTTATTGGCCTTAACTTTGAGTGAATTGGCCGCGTCGCCACCGCGTGATGGAGAAACAACGGCGTGCTGCCAGATAGCGTCGGTGGGGGAGGGGGGGGTGAAGGGGGGGGGGTGCGGAGGGGAGAAGGAGGGGGGGGGGTAATGCATTCAATCTAGATCTACAGAGGCGTATGAGGCAGACACACAGTTACTGAGCGTTAAGCAGGAAGTAAACAACTTTATTGTGAAATGGCTCCTCCGTCCCTCACAGACGGAGCTCCATCAGCACCAACAGCTGCTGGAGCCGTTTGATTAAAGCTGCGTGTGTGTGTGTGTGTGTGTGTGTGTGTGTGTGTGTGTGTGTGTGTGTGAGTGTGTGTGTGTGTGTGTGTGTGTGTGTGGGCTTCTATACAACCAGAGTCCTGAAGAGCATTGAAGAAGTTGTGGAACTAGAGATTGAGACTTAAACTCATGTTTACTGAGGGAATCAAGAGAGAAGTAGTCATTATGTACCCTCTCTACCCTCCTTACCCTCCTTACCCTCCTTACCCTCTCTACCCTCTCTACCCTCCTTACCCTCCTTACCCTCTCTACCCTCCTTACCCTCTCTACCCTCCCTACCCTCCTTACCCTCTCTACCCTCTCTACCCTCTCTACCCTCCTTACCCTCTCAACCCTCTCCACCCTCTCGACCCTCCTACTAGCTTATACTACCTTCTACTACCTCCTACTACCTTATACTACCTTCTACTACCTCCTACTACCTTATACTACCTTCTACTAGCTTATACTACATTCTACTACCTCCTACTACCTTATACTACCTCCTACTACCTTATACTACCTTCTACTACCTTATACTACCTTCTACTACCTCCTACTACCTTATACTACCTCCTACTACCTTACACTACCTTCTACTAGCTTATACTACATTCTACTACCTTCTACTACCTTATACTACCTTCTACTACCTCCTACTACCTTATACTACCTTCTACTACCTCCTACTACCTTCTACTACCTCCTACTAGCTTATACTACCTTCTACTACCTTCTACTACCTTATACTACCTTCTACTACCTCCTACTACCTTATACTACCTTCTACTACCTCCTACTAGCTTATACTAGCTTATACTACCTCCTACTAGCTTATACTACCTTCTACTACCTCCTACTACATTCTACTACCTCCTACTAGCTTATACTACCTTCTACTACCTCCTACTACCTTCTACTACCTCCTACTACTACCTCTTAGTACCTTCTACTACCTTATACTACCTTAAACTATCATATACTACCTTATACTACCTCATACTATCTTATACTACCTCCTACTAGCTTATACTACCTTCTACTACCTCCTACTACCTTCTACTACCTCCTACTACTACCTCTTAGTACCTTCTACTACCTTATACTACCTTAAACTATCATATACTACCTTATACTACCTCATACTATCTTATACTACCTTCTACTAGCTTATACTACCTTCTACTAGCTTATACTACCTTATACTACCTCCTACTACTACCTCCTACTACCTTCTACTACCTCCTACTAGCTTATACTACCTCCTACTACCTTCTATACCTTCTATTCCGCGATAAGAATCAATACTCACTAGTAGTATACATACTGCATATTCACACCGTGTACAGTGCGTATGGAATGAGACTTATTGCTTATTGTGATGCATCACGAGCATATTAAACCTTTGTACCCCTGAACACACACACACACACACACAAACACACAAACACACACACACTTACAGTATAATTACAGAGCTCGTTATTTGTCTCTGCATGAGATTCAGATGGTTTCTTTGTTAAAGGAACAATTTAAAATCAGCAGCTGGAATGGAAGAAGCCCCCCCCCCCCCCCGGCCCTTAACCCCCCTAACAATAAGATCTGTCAGCTGCATGGACATCAGAAGGTGGAGGCTTGTTTGACCCCCTGTGGAGCGACATGTTTGATGACGACGCGTTCAAACACAACATCAATAATTGTATTTATTGGTGTTCATGGAAGAACGCAAAGGAACACGACATCACACAGTATGTGTGTGTGTCTTCAGAACTTTACACTGATGGTTCTACATGGAAGATTTTCTAATGATGGTTCTACATTTATGGTTCCACATTGATGGTTCTACATTGATGGTTATACATTGATGGTTCTACATTTATGGTTCCACATTTATGGTTCTACATTTATGGTTCTACATGTATGGTTCCACATTAATGGTTCTACATGTATGGTTCCACATTGATGGTTCCACATTTATGGTTCCACATTGATGGTTCTACATTGATGGTTATACATTGATGGTTCCACATTTATGGTTCCACGTTGATGGTTCCACATTTATGGTTCTACATTTATGATTCTACATGTATGGTTCCACATTAATGGTTCTACATGTATGGTTCCACATTGATGGTTCCACATTGATGGTTCTACATTGATGGTTATACATTGATGGTTCTACATTTATGGTTCCACATTTATGGTTCCACATTTATGGTTCCACATTGATGGTTCCACATTGATGGTTCTACATTGATGGTTCTACATGTATGGTTCCACATTAATGGTTCTACATGTATGGTTCCACATTGATGGTTCTACATTGATGGTTTTATAATAAGAAATTGAAGTACTTCCATATACATATACTTCTTCAGTACTTCTATATACATACTCCTATATACATGTATGTATGGTTGTGTTTCAATGTGTGCACATCAACGTTGAACCTTTAAATCCTCACATTCATCATGTCTTTGCAGAATCAATGTCTCGAAACGCTTTGCGTTCATTTAAATCAAAGGCGCTTGTTTTGGAATGAAAACGGTTCGGATGAAGAATCGTAAAGTTGTGACTTCATTAAAGTTGGAGCAGGAAAACAAAGCGTCCGGTAGAGCGCCGAGCGGCTCGTCTGCTTGTGGATGTTAAGAACCTGTTTGACTTGTTGGTCCATTCAGAGCCTCCAGCTTCCGTCTGCCTGGTGTTATCCATTCATTTCTACAGCTGAAGACTTATTGAAGTGTCATCGCGCGGCGCCGCTGCACGATGATTTCTTTCTCTCCATTATTCCCCCCCCACACACCCCGCCGATAAATATTTCGACGTCTGCGTTTCAGCTCTCTTGTCCTTCTGGTAACTGCTGCTAAAGCGAGTGATGAGAGATAACCGAACGCTCCGTTATCGCTCAAATATCTCTCTGGTAAAGATCGTGGAGGGGGGGTATGTCTCATGATAAACAGATCTTGGTGCAACCAAAGTCATGTACATACTCTCAAGTCGTTCTGTTCCCCGGACCTGGAGTACCTAATGCTCATGTGTCGACCATTCTGGCTACCGCGGGAGTTTACAGCAGTCACCGTAACTGCTGTGTACATTCCGCCTCAAGCTAACACGGACATAGCGCTGAAGGAACTCTACGGGGCGATCAGCGAGCAGGAGTCGGCACACCCCGAGGCTGCTTTCATTGTGGCGGGGACTTCAACAAAGCGAACCTGAAGAAAGTTCTCCAAGTTCTACCAACACATAACAAGCAACACGGGGGAGCGGATTCTCGACCACTGCTACACTCCCTTCCGGGATGGATACAAAGCCCTCCTCCGCCCACCGCTCGCAAATCGGACCACCGCTCCATCCAACTACTCCCGCCTACAGGCAGAGGCTGAAGCAGCAACCAATCGCTGTGAAGGAAGTGCAACGCTGGTCGGACCAATCGGAGTCTATGCTACAGGACTGTTTTGAACGTGCTGACTGGGATGTGTTCAGGGTCGCGTCGGACAACAACGTCAGTGAGTACGCGTCCTCAGTCACCGGGTTCATCAAGAAATGCATAGATGACGTTGTTCCTACCAAGTCGGTTCGGATTTATCCCAACCAGAAACCGTGGATAAATGGCGATGTTCGCGCTGCACTCCGCGCGTAACACCGCCTTTGACTCGGGAATATGGCGGAATACAAAGAGCCCGCTACGACCTCCGTAAGACCATCGGCTCTGCCAAGCGGGAGTTCAGGAACAAGGTGGAGGAAAAGCTCAAGAGCCATGACGTGAGAGGTGTGTGGAAGGGGCTACAGACAATCACGGACTTCAGAGGGAGAACCAGCGGTGAAGAGAACTCCTCTACCTCCCTCCCAGGCGAGCTAAATACATTCTTTGCTCGGTTCGACGTGAACGGCAGCCCGCCGAAGGCAGCGCCGCCCGAGAAGACCAGCCTGCTGATCATCTCAGAGGCTGACGTGCGCAGAGCCTTCAAGCGGGTGGACATCCGGAAGGCAGCAGGTCCCGACCACATCCCGGGCGCGCCCTCAGAGCATGTGCAGACCAGTTGGCAGGAGTCTTCGCAGACATCTTCAACCTCTCCCTGTCCCAGGCTGTTGTTCCTGAGAGCTTCAAGATGTCCACCATTGTGCCTGTCCCCAAACACCCCAAGGTAACCTGCCTGAATGACTGGAGACCCGTAGCCCTCACCTCGATTGTCAGTAAATGCTTGAGAGGTTGGTCAAGGACTTCATTTGTTCCATGTTGCCTGCCACGCTGGACCCATGGCAATTTGCATATCGTCAAAACAGATCCACCGACGACGCAATTGCCATGGCACTTCACACCGCCCTTTCCCACCTGGAGGAGGAACTGTTGTGTGCGAATGCTGGTTGTGGACTACAGCTCAGCGTTCAACACTATTGTTCCCGCCAAGCTCGACACCAAGCTCAGAGGTCTAGGCCTGCACTCTACCATGTGCAGCTGGATACTGGACTTCCTGTCGGGCCGCCGCCAGGTGGTGAGGATGGGCAGTACCACCTCAGAGCCGCTGACCCTCAACACGGGAGCCCCTCAGGGATGCGTGTTGAGCCCTCACCTCTACTCCCTGTACACCCACGACTGCACGGCCATGCACAGCTCCAACGTCATCATCAAGTTTGCTGACGACACAACAGTGTTGGGGCTGATCACCGACGACGACGAGACAGCCTACAGGGAGGAGGTTGGATCACTGGTACAGTGGTGCCAGGAGAACAGCCTCGTCCTCAACGTCAAGAAGACCAAGGAGCTGATCGTGGACTACAGGAAGCGGAGAGGAGAGCACACCCCATCTCCATAGACGGAGTTGCAGTAGAGAGGTCAGCAGCTTCAAGTTCCTCGGCGTGCACATCTCCGAGGACCTCACATGGACCACGCACACCACTCACGTGGTGAAAAGGGCCCAACAACGCCTGTATTTCCTTAGGCGACTGAGGAAATTCAACATGGCCCCCGCATCCTCAGAACATTCTACACCAGTACCATCGAGAGTGTTCTGACAGGTTGCATCACCGTCTGGTACGGGAACTGCACCGCCCTGGAGCGTAGGGCACTACAGAGGGTGGTGCGGTCGGCACAGTACATCGTTGGAGGTGAGCTTCCTCCATCCTGGACATATACACCAAGCGGTGCGTGGCCAGGGCCAAACGGATGATGAAAGACAATAACCACCCCGGCCACAAACTGTTCACCCTTCTACCGTCAGGCAGGCGATACCGCAGTATCAAGTGCCGCACAAACAGACTGAGGGACAGCTTCTTCAGTCAGGCCATCAGGCTGCTGAACAAGGACTGAGACCCTCATTAACACTACACACCAGAACATATTCTGTGAATATCTATGGCCATGGTGTATATTTTATTACATAGTTTTATATATATATATATTGTATGTATATACATATATATATATTGTCTCAAAAAAGTGTATATTTTATTACATTGTTTTATATATATATATTGTCATGATGTATATTCTATTACATTGTTTTATATACATATATTGTTAATACTTTCTTCTTTTTGTGTGTGGATATTGTATAGTTTATTCTCATTCTTATTCTTTTTTTAGTCTGCTACTGCTGTCGGGTGTTTTGCACATAAGAATTTCACAAACCGATTATACTTGTATAAAAGGGGATGTGACAATAAAAACTTGAAACTTGAAACTTGAAACTTGAAAAATATATCTCTTTAACCGATACCTGCAGCTCCTATAGTGGCCACTTGGGGGCTGCCAGCAGAAGTGAGTCAATCCCCATTGACGTCCATGTTAAAATGCCCAGAAATAAAAAGCATCCATCTTCTACCTCCTAATACCTTCTACTACCTTCCACTACCTCCTACTACCTCCTACTACCTCCTACTACATCCTACGTCTTTCTACTACCTTCTACTACCTTCTACTTCTTTCGACTACCTTCTACTACCTTCTACTATCTTCCACTACCTCCTACTACCTTATACTACATCCTACTACATCCTACTACCTTCTACTTCTTTCTACTACCTTCTACTACCTTCTACTACCTCCTACTACCTTCAACTACCTCCTACTACATCCTACTACATCCTGCTACCTTCTACTACTTCCTACTACCTCCTACTACCTTCTAGTACCTTATACTACCTTCCACTAACGCCTACTACCTCATACTACCTCAAACTACCTTCTACTACACCCTACTACCTCCTACTACCTCCTACTACCTTCTGTTTTTGAATGAAAACGGTTCGGATAAAGAATCGTGTTGTTTTGACATTCTTCAGATGACGCTCGCGTTCACAGTGAAGCTCGTGACCGATGGAGGAGCTGCAACCACGGTCCATAAGAGCAAATTAAAGTATTTATTCATCCTAAAAAAGCCCACTTGTGATTCAACAATGACGTCGTCCCAATGCGGTTCCAAAAGACCACGCTGGCTCCAAAAAGCCGAACTCAAGGTTCCTAAAGGTCAAGCCGACGAACAAGAGGGCGACGCCGCGGTTTCTGTCCAAAGTTAGCACACATTATAACTTTGTTTCCATGAAAATGCAAATATAAATGTGCCTCCACGACTGTAATGTGTGACAACAGTTGGGTCAGTGCAGGTCGGCATGGAGTGACATCGGGGTTCGTCGTGCAGTGAAATGAGCAGATTGGGAGAAAAATAATGACAAGAATCAAGCTGCTGTTTGGTCAGTTATGCAAATATGAGTAATTCTGCGCACCAGGAAGATCGCTCTAATTCTCTAATTCAGTCTGGAGTCGTTAAACCGCGGCAGGTGAAGACGAGTCATGTCAAACCTCGACCGGATGGAAACAAAGTAGAAAACACGACAGCAATGTGACATTTATGGTTGTTTCCGTGAGTTCGATGATTGTGCCGTCGTCATCTTGAGAGCTGTCAATCACCTCGTAGCCCCGCCCTGAGAAAACCATCAAAACCTGCACTTGCAAAAATATCTGCATGGTTCTATTTTATGTCGGGTGGATATCGCTATGACACGACCAAAACTACCGCTATTAATATCCATCTTCCATTTATCTCTATTACAAGTGAGCTAATCCGTTTTCCATCTATGGAAATTGCTCAGCAGCACTAAGGCGTCACCAGACTCTTCTGAGGCTGCAATCTAAATTCGCTTCTCCTTTCTTCGGCTTTTCTGACTCGTTTTCGAGTTTGACCTCCGAGGAACAAATTACCTTCATTTTTATCCGCGGGATCTCTGGAAGACTCGGAGTCCAAATCGATAACGGCCACAATGTGGAGAAAGGAAATGAAAGCGTGTCCTTGTTATGTTACGAGGCAGGTTATCTTAATCAGAAGGTAAACGTGAGGAGTGTTGCTCTTCCTCTTCTGTCGTTACCTGTGGGTGAAAAAAGAAGTCTGAATGAATAAAAAGAAACAACGAAGCGTTTGACAACGCATCAACCGTCAAGACGACGCTCTGATCGGACCTCCCGCTGGGATCCGACCGCATGCCGAGGTGGTTCACGTTGAGTTCAGGAGCACAGGAGAAACATTTCCTGATTTTACTTCTTCACAAGAAAAGCTTTTTAAAACGACAAAGTCTCTCGGGACTTTTATTGTGAAGGATTCATGGCAACACATGTTTATCACCGATGAACAGAGCTCTGTGGCATTTCTTCATCGAAGCTCATTGAAGTCTGCAGATCCTGCAGGGAGGAAGACTCAAACAAATTATAAAAACGGGGTACTTTTATTGTGAAAGGGTTTCAGGACAATGTTAAAGATACCAGGAGATTAACTTTAAGTTTGATCTAACCGGCCGGATCTCTTCCCCACTTCCTTCTTCCTTCTTCCTGGTTCTCGTGCTCCAACAACAGCCATCTTCAATCTCAGCCTTCACTTTATTCTGGATTAAACTCCTCGTGAGGCATCTCTCAGGGTCGGGACGGTTTCCTGGGGGCAAAATCTGTCCGAATAGAGACAGAAATAAACATGAGGAAAAGTCTCCAACACCAACGTCATGAAGGTTCCTGAGGGCCCCGAGCGGCCAGCAGGAGACGTTCATCTCTCATGTTCCTGCCAACAAGAGGAGGAGCCAACTTCAGAGGAGCCGCGCCACGCAGGGTTCAGTGATAACACAACAAACACAACAAAACAAACACAACACAAAAAACACAACAAACACAATAAACACAATAAACAGCAAAGCGAAATAGTGTAAAATACAACAGGGCTACTCAACAGCGCACTGTAACAGCGCAATATAACAGTGCAATGTAACAGTGCAATGTAACAGCCCAATGTAACAGTGCAATGTAACAGCGCAATGTAACAGTGCAATGTAACAGCACAATGTAACAGTGCAATGTAACAGCGCAATGTAACAGTACAATATAACATTGCAACATAACAGCCCAATGTAACAGTGCAATGTAACAGTGCAATGGAACAGTGCAATGTAACAGTGCAATGTAACAGCCCAATGTAACAGTGCAATGTAACAGCCCAATGTAACAGCGCAATGTAACAGTGCAATGTAACAGCGCAATGTAACAGTACAATATAACATTGCAACATAACAGCCCAATGTAACAGTGCAATGTAACAGTGCAATGTAACAGCCCAATGTAACAGTGCAATGTAACAGCGCAATGTAACAGCACAATGTAACATCGCAATGTAACAGCGCAACGTAACAGCCCAATGTAACAGCGCAATGTAACATCGCAACATAACAGCCCAATGTAACAGTGCAATGTAACAGTGTAATGTAACAGCCCAATGTAACAGTGCAATGTAACAGCACAATGTAACATCGCAATGTAACAGCCCAATGTAACAGCGCAACGTAACAGCCCAATGTAAAAGCGCAATGTAACATCGCAACATAACAGCCCAATGTAACAGCGCAACGTAACAGCACAACAGCATCACTGAACATCGTAACACGACATCGTAAAATTGTGTTAGAAAGCTGCAGCGGAGGGTCACGTGATGCGAAAGAGGTAGGAGCGCTGGACAGGAGCTCCCGGACTGAACACTTTATTTAACATTTCAGGTATAGATTAACATTAATAGAACAGGTCGAACGAAGAAGTAATGTCACTGCATGATATTTGGGGGGGAAAAACTGAAAAAAACCGAACTGGACGGTCCGGACTTCGAAAAACTCAGTCCGAAAAAGAGACCAGCGACCCCGACAACATGGCGGAAGGCGCGCAGATTGACGACCTGGTGGAGAAGATAAGTGACGCAGTATTTACGAAACTCAGCTCCAGCCTGGATATGAAACTCGAACAAATAGCTAAATCCGTCAACTCGGTGTGTGCAAGTGTTACGGCAGTGGAGAAAAGGGTGGACGAAGCAGAACAAAGAATATCCGACACGGAGGACTCCGTGTCACAGCTCCTAGCTAAACTTGGGCGCACCGAGACACGGCTAACTGAGGCTCTGACCCGGCTGGAGGACCAGGAGAACCGGTCCAGACGCAACAACATAAAGGTCATCAATCTGCCCGAACACACAGAGGGGCAGAACGCAAGGGACTTTTTCGAATCTTGGCTGCCAAAAGTTTTGAAGCTCACGGTGAAGAACGACCGAATCAAGCTGGACATGTGCCACCGCGGCCCGCACACCTGCAGAACAACTCCACGAGCCGAGGACCGTCGACATCGTATCCACAGCTTCGCCGACAAACAGCCGATCACGAAGCGCAGCGTGGCTGAGGTTACTTTCTCCGGGAACCGCATACATCTCTTTGATGACTTCTCACCAGCGGTGGAAAAAAAACGACGCGAATTCCTGGAGGCAAAGACATCGCCCGAGATCTCGGCATCCGCTACCAGATGCTGTATCCCGCCGTGCTGCGCGTTACAGGTGACGGCGGAGTCCGACACTTCAGATCCGCGGATGAAGCACAGAGGTTCGTGGAGGAGAAGAAAAAAGCCCAAATATAATGGAGAAATGCAAGGTAATCTAGAAATAAGTGAACAGTTTATACTCCCGGTGGTCATGCTGCTGACGTAACCCACAAAGGACACAAACTATTCAGGTGCAGGGTGTCCGCAGCTGTTAAGTATGCACACTTGTTCGCTCTTCTTCTGTTCTCTCCATGTTGGAACTCACGAACAAGCTGGTCTGCTTATGTACAGTTTATTACTTTGTTCTAAGAAAGGTTCAGTTATATTATTAATAACAGTGTTACTACACTGATTGACCAAGCTTGATTAAGACTGGTACGGTTGGGTTAAAATAAGAGTGGCTATACCTGAAAAATGTTTATCTTTGTTTTGTTCTAGTCTGGGAAGCTCTGTTTTATCCTACTAGAGTTTGTTTAGATGTTAGGAAATGATGGGGAAATGGTAGTGAGCAGGAGGTCTCACATGTGCCCTTTCAATAAGTTTAAGTGTCAGTTCATGTTCTTACTTTGTTGTTGTTTGTCATTCAGTGTTCTTAAATGTTATGTTTTGTTCCACACCACCGGAAATAAATATCTATTTGAACTAAGTCAGCAAAGGTCAGATAACACATTTCCAGAGCGCCTTCAGGAGGCCTGTAAAGGAACAGGGCCTCTGTGACAAAGAAAGAAGAAGGGTATGTCAGGGATAAATAGCATCAAACTTTGTACATTCAATGTAAAGGGGATCCACCATCCAATTAAGCGGAAGAAAATATTAAGCTTTCTAAAGAAAGACAAAATACAAATAGCTTTCTTACAAGAAACCCACCTCGTGGATAAGGAGCACATCAAACTTAAACGAGACTGGGTCGGCCAGGTTTACTACTCATCATTTTCCTCCAATAGCAGAGGAGTCGCTATCTTAATACACAAGGCCACCCCATTTGTTCTGGGTACATGTAAAAGCGACTCGGAGGGCAGATACATCCTGGTCCACGGCACAATAAATGGCACACCGGTCACTTTAATTAATATTTACGCACCAAACTCGCCAACTCCATCATTTTGGACTACAATAGGAGCAGAAATAGAGGAGCACAGATCTCCCTTCACAGTTTTAGGTGGCGACTTTAATTGTTGTCTTGAGAACAAATTAGACAGGTCCCCAACAGACACAAAGAGAAGAACAAGTGCAGGTGCTTTACTCGGTAAAATGCTAGGTGATATAAATTTGACGGACGTATGGCGGAACCTGAACCCATCAGTGAGAGACTTCACATTCTACTCTAATCCACATAACTCCTACTCACGCATAGATTACTTTTTTGCCCCACCACAGATTATTGGACAAGTAAAAGCATGTAGTATAGGATCTATACATATTAGTGACCATGCCCCAGTATACCTAGAAATGACGATGAGTGAAGCTGTGTCTGGCACACAGAGATGGCGTTTCCCGTCATATCTTCTCACGGACAAGGAATTTAAAAAAAAGATGGAGGCAGAGTTAGATTTATTTTTTGACATAAACGACAATTGTGAAACAAACCCTGAATTTCTCTGGGAATCTGCGAAAGCCTATATTAGAGGATGTACTATCTCATATATGTCACACCGGAAAAAAACTCTCCTCCAGAAGCAGAATGAACTGGAAACAGACTTACAAAAAGCAGAGCTTGCCCATAAGTCTAGTCCAAACAAAACAAACCTCATTAAAGTGCACAGCACCAGAGCGGCACTAAATTCTATACTGAATGAGAAAGCATCTCGATCCTTATTCTATCAAAAGCAGCGACTGTATGAATATGGAAACAAAGCTAGTAAATACTTGGCCCGCCTGCTCAACCAGAAGGGAAATTATAACACCAGAGCAGGAATCAGAGATCCAGGAGGGAAAAGACATTTTGATAAGAAAAATATCAACTCTGTCTTTGTATCATTTTACAAATCATTATACAAAACTGACAATAACAGCACTAAAGTGGAACTTGACAAATTCTTTTCTAAAATTAAATTACCTACACTAACAAAAGAACAGCAACAATCTTTGGGGAAACCCATTCAGGAAAAAGAGATATTAGAAGCAATGGCTTTGATGAACAGTGGAAAAGCACCAGGCCCAGATGGGTTCCCAGCAGAGTGGTTTAAAGCCTTTAAAACAAGCTCACCCCCCATCTAGTCAACACCTATAATTACAGCTTCAACACAACTCACCACTTGCCTGAAACAATGTCGCTAGCCAACATTAGCCTGATTCTGAAAAAAAACAAGGACCCCGAAGACCCAGCATCTTACAGGCCCATATCGCTCATTAATGTAGACGCAAAGATTTTAGCCAAGGTGCTGACTCTGAGGCTTGAACCATTAATATCAATATTAATAAATCCTGACCAAACAGGCTTCATCAAAGGGAGGAATTCCTCCAATAATATCAGGAGGCTTCTGAACATAATACAGTTCGCCAGAGACAATGATGTACAAGGCCTTGTGGTGTCTCTGGACTCATTAAAAGCTTTTGACAGGGTTGAATGGCCCTTTCTTTTCAATGCTATGGACAGATTTGAAATAGGTACAGAATTCATTGACTGGGTGAAACTGCTGTACTTTTCCCCGAAAGCGTCCGTTATTACTAACTCCTATTGCTCAGATCCGTTCCCATTAGAGCGTGGCACCCGTCAGGGATGCCCACTGAGCCCTCTCTTGTTTGCATTGGCTATTGAGCCCTTAGCTGAGCTCATCAGAACCACACCAACGATAAGAGGCTTGGATGTCAATGGTACAATACAAAAGATTTCTCTTTATGCGGATGATGTTCTGCTATACCTGGTTGAGATAGACAAAACCATCCCCTGTCTGCTTGAATGTTTACAACAGTTTGGGCACATATCAGGTTTTAAAGTGAACCTATCTAAAACCGAGGCCATGCCTATTGGCGCCCTGGCAGGCTCTACGCCACCCAGTGGATTCCCTTTCCACTGGTCACTGAGGGAGATAACATACCTGGGAATTAGAATTGGCCCCTCTCTTAAAAAACTTGTTAAACTCAATCTAAAGCCAATCACAACACGCATCAGGGAAGACTTGAATAGGTGGGTAACGCTACCAGTTTCCTGGCTGGGCAGGATAAGCATGCTCAAAATGAATATACTGCCCAGGTTACTGTACCCCCTACAGATGCTGCCAAACTCAATACCCAACAGCTTCTTCATTGACTTGGATAAAATGTTCACACAATTCATCTGGCAAGGCAAAAAGGTTAGGATGAAAATAAGTAAACTACAGAAAAGCAAGCAGCAGGGAGGACTCGGAGTCCCGAACATAAAGTTCTACTACTGGGCAGCACAAATGCGTTACATACATGAGTGGGTGAACCCAGAGGCTACAAATGCATGGATCGACATGGAGTCGACAAAAGAACTGTCCCTTCGTAAATGACAAGAGAGCAAAGCTAGAGGTTCAAAATAACTTTATTGTACGAAATACATTAAACACCTGGAATAATATCATGGCCTACTTTAAATTTAAGAATCATTTTTCACTTTTGGCTCCCATATGGAGAAACCCAGATTTCCACCCCTCATGTCAAGACTCTGTGTTCAGGCTCTGGCATGAGAAGGGTCTGGACCAGCTTATCAAACTCTATGAGGGAGGAACAGTGGACTCGTTTGAGAACCTGAAGAACAAATACGCTCTCCAACAGTCCCATTTCTTTCGATATTTACAAATAAGACATTACATACCAAAAACCGTAGATGCCCCAAACATGTGCTTCCTGGAAGAAATCCTTACACAACCCATGCCAAAAAAATTCATCTCCCATGTCTACGAAACCTTCGGCCTAAACCTTAATTACTCCACTGACCACATCCGCAAACAGTGGCAGATCGACATGGAGTGTCAGATAGAGGAAAATGTATGGACATCAATTATAGGAAACACACTTAACATCCTGAGCTGTAGCACAGATAGAGAAAGACAATTCAAGATATTACATAGACTGCATTGTACACCACTGCTGAGGGGCAGGCTGGGCCTAGGTTCCCCTACATGTAGTCAATGTAACTCTGAAGTTGGTACTTATATACACATGTTTTGGAAGTGTGCAAAAATTCAAACATTCTGGAGAGAAGTAAAGGAGGAGGTGGTTTCTTTGATTGGGTATGACCTGGAGCTTTCACCCCCTCAATGTGTTCTGGCAGCTAAAGTGAGCAGTGCAAAGAGTAATAATGACGCTAAACTGATTCAAATACTGTTATATATTGCTCGAAAGACTATCCTTAAACTCTGGATTTCTAAAGATACCCCTTCTACAGATGACTGGTACAAGGGGATTTTGGAAGTTCTCCCTTTGGAAAAGTTGACCCACACCCTCCATGACAATGTCAAGGGATTTGTCAAAATATGGAAACCAGTCTTAGACGTGGTGGACCCCTCCGGGGTGAACTTTGCTGTGCCAGATTAAAAACACTGTCACTGATGCTGACTTGATTTGATTTGATGATGTAACCTTAAATATGTACTTATAGTGGTGATGTGCGAATGTGTTATGTGCTGTGGTTTTTCTAATTATTTTGTATCCATTATCTATTTATATTTTTTGTCTGTTTTTTGTTGTTCTTTACCCTTTTGTTTCTCTTTTCACTTTGTATTGTATCCTTAATGTCCTGTCTTGCTAATTTGTAAAATCAAAATAAATATATAAAAAAAAAAAAAGCTGCAGCCAATGAGCATGAAGTCCTGTTTGCAACTGGTTTCTCTCCAGTGTGAGTCCGACTTCGCCCCCTGAGCTCAGACTGCGGCTCCTGAGCGTCGCCTCCAGACAGACGGCAAGAAGATAAATAAATAAACAGAAGAAAACAACCTAAAGCCACAGCTATTAGCGCCGACACCGTCCTCGTTCCCAGAGCCGGTCTCCGACTCCCACGATCCTCGGGGTGTCTTTTGCGAACCAACCCGACGCCTCGGAGCGACGCCTCGGAGCGACGCCTCGGAGCGACGCCTCGGAGCGACGCCTCGGAGCGACGCCTCGGAGCGACGCCTCGGAGCGACGCCTCGGAGCGACGCCTCGGAGCGACGCCTCGGAGCGACGCCTCGGAGCGACGCCTCGGAGCGACACTTAATGAAGAAGAAAAGGGCTCGTTTCCTTTCGCTGCCAAAGACGGCAACAGTAAATAATGCAGCGGTTGCGTGACAGGGCGGCGTGTGGATCGTTAAATTCAGAGCGTTCAGCGCGGGTCATCTGCGCCTGCAGGGGCCCCGGGGGGCCGCCGCTAATTATAGCCTCTGCCCAAGAGGGGGATGATGAAGAGGAGGCTGAGAGAGGGAGAGTTGTGGTTGTGGTTGCGTGTGTTCAGCACCTGTGTGTATTTTTAGCGCCACTTTATTTGAGGTGTGAAGCCGTCCCGTTGTACGCAGACTCGCGAAGGACGCGGACGTTGTCAATGCGACGCCGCCCGGCGAGGTGCTCATCGTTTATTAATACACCATTTCACGGTTTATAGATAGTCAGCGCGGTGAGATGCAAACAGTAGATATCACATGCTAATCCTCCATCTCACAGAGGAGGAGAAGGTCCCATCTGAATATGAATACGTTCGTTTCCAGGCCTGCGGAGGCTTTGTGCTCAGAAGGAAAGGAAACACGAAGGAGGTGAAACGGTTTCATTTGATGGACGATGAACAGAAACGCCGCCGTTACAGTCGAGAGTCTCGTTTTGATGTTCATTTCCTGGACCCTGACCGACTCCTGCAGCTTCATCACAGATGGCATTTTGAGTTCATGTGGAGAAAAAAATGGTGTTTTTGGTTTGCGGTCGGCTCGGGTCATAAATCATAAAAGTGTGAAAATAAAAAGTCAGCTCTTTGGGATTCATATCTTTCAGGCTTTTCATCTTTGAACGTCTCGGTTCAGGCCGATTGAGGAAAAGAGAGCTGGCCTTCATCAGGAATGTCGGATGTCAGAGGGAAACTATCTTTGCTCACAGTTTCAGTTTGAAGGACGACGTTTAGATTCCAAGGAAAATACAACGTCACATTGACTCAGTTGAGGACGTAAATAAAAATGTCTGCGTTGACGATGAGACGAGTGTAGAGTGGCAACTGTGCAACATCGTGAAAACATCGTGACAACATCGTTACATCGTGACAATGTTGTGACAACATCGTGACAACGTCGTGACAACATCGTGAAAACATCGTGACAACAATCGTGACAACATCGTGACAATATCGTGAGTACATCGTTACATCGTGCAACATCGTAACATCGTGACAACATCATGACAACATCATGACAACATCGTAACAACATCATGACAACATCGTGACAACATCGTGACAACATCGTGACAACATCGTTGCATTGTAACAACATCATGACATCATGACAACATCGTGACAACATCGTGATAATATCATTACATCACGACAACATCATGACAACATCGTGACAACATCGTGATAATATCATTACATCATGACAACATCGTGACAACATCGTGACATCGTGATAATATCATTACATCGTGACAACATCGTGACAACATCGTGATAATATCATTACATCGTGACAACATCATGACAACATCGTGACATCGTGATAATATCATTACATCGTGACAACATCGTGACAACATCGTGATAATATCATTACATCGTGACAACATCATGACAACATCGTGACAACATCATGACAACATCGTGACAACATCGTGACATCATGACAACATCATGACAACATCGTGACAACATCGTGACAACATCGTGACAACATCGTGACAACATCGTGACAACATCGTGACTACATCGTGCAACATCGCAACAACATCACGACAACATCGTGACATTGTGCAACATGGAATATTAAAGATGAAACAAAGTTTCCCTCTCAGCCCGTTGACTGAAGGCGTCGTGAAGAATCAGAAAGACGGAATTTAAAGTTGAAGGATTGATGTTACTGGGCAGGCTGAGGGGAAACGTTCGAGTGTGTGTGTGTGTGTGTGTGTGTGTTAGTGTGTGGGTGTGTGTGTGTGTTAGATATATGTTTCCTCCTGGTCCTCTTCATCGTTTCATTTCCCGTCACATGCAGAACTTTCCTGTTCAGTTTTCATGTCTCAATAACTCTGGAGAGTCGCGGCGCGGCTCCAGCTGGAAAACACCCGAAAAGAATAAAACCAAACTCCATCACGTGTTTGATGATGTAACAACCTCGCCGTACGAATACTGCAACCACACAGAACATGAGCTGCACGAGGGCCTGAACCCGGACCGGCTCACAGAACACCTGGGACCCGACACACCTGCAGCCAATTAAAAGGTCCGACACACACACACACACACACACACACACACATCAGTGCTGGCTGTCGGCTTCTGAAATCCGCTGACGGTGTGACGGGGATGTGGCTCCTGACCGGGGGGGGGGGGGGGGGGGAGCTACTGCATTGAAGTACACTGAGGTACTTTTCTGTTCATGGTACTTTCTATTTTCACTCCACTTCATCCAAGAGGGAAATACATATATCATATACAGGACTGTCTCAGAAAATTAGAATATTGTGATGAAGTTCTTTATTTTCTGTAATGCAATTAAAAAAACAAAAATGTCATGCATTCTGGATTCATTACAAATCAACTGAAATATTGCAAGCCTTTTATTCTGATTTATTGCTGATTATGGTTTACAGCTTAAGAAAACTCAAATATCCTATCTCTAAATATTAGAATATCATGAAAAAGTATACTAGTAGGGTATTAAACAAATCACTTGAATTGTCTAATTAACTCGAAACACCTGCAAGGGTTTCCTGAGCCTTGACAAACACTCAGCTGTTATAAATCTTTTTTTTTACTTGGTCTGAGGAAATATTAAAATTTTATGAGATAGGATTTTAGAGTTTTCTTAAGCTGTAAGCCATAATCAGCAATATTAAAAGAATAAAAGGCTTGCAATATTTCAGTTGATTTGTAATGAATCCAGAATGCATGACATTTTTGTTTTTTTAATTGCATTACAGAAAATAAAGAACTTTATCACAATATTCTAATTTTCTGAGACAGTCCTGTATATGATCATATTTATATATAATCATATATATGATCATATATATGATTATATTCATATATAATCATATATATGAATTTGCCTGAAGGACAGATTCATGCGATGTCACAACACAGCTCCGCCTTTTAAAGTGACGGCGCCCTGCACGTTAAATATTTTTTTTTATTTTTACTAGAACGTGTACGCAGTAATCATCCCCTCCTCTTCGGCTCGGTAATGTCGCTGTTCTTTTTATTCAAATTCGTATATGTTTTAGTCGTTCTTGGACTCCTCAGTGAGCTGTATTTAATGTCCCCGTGTGTTGGTTTTTTGGCGCCGGCCTCCCGGAGCTGATTGCTTCCTGGCAGTCGCTTCACAAACACGACGGCCGTCTTCTGCCAGACCGCTCGGCTGGCTCTGTGGAAACAGACTCGGACCCGTCTGCCGCTCTCCTGGTCCAGCTCGCTGTGGAGAAGAGTGCCACCGGTGGTTATCGCCGGTACTGCGCTCTGCGTATGATTAGTTATTTTTATTGGACTCCAGGAGGGGTTACGACTCCTCTGGTTGTGGTAAACCTGCATTCTCTCTCCTGACCACCAGGGGGTGACTCCTCTGGTTGTATAGAAGTCTATGCTTCATGTGTTAAAGCTGCATTCTCTCTCCTGACCACCAGGGGGAGACTCCTCTGGTTGTATAGAAGTATATGCTTCATGTGTTAAAGCTGCATTCTCTCTCCTGACCACCAGGGGGAGACTGCTCTGGTTGTATAGAAGTCTGTGCTTCATGTGTTAGAGCTGCATTCTCTCTACTGGCCACCAGAGGGCGACTCCTCTGGTTGTATAGAAGTCTATGCTTCATGTGTTAAAGCTGCATTCTCTCTGCTGACCACCAGGGGGCGACTCCTCTGGTTGTATAGAAGTCTATGCTTCATGTGTTAAAGCTGCATTCTCTCTCCTGACCACCAGGGGGCTCCTCTGGTTGTATAGAAGTCTATATAATGACTCCACTTCTCTCTTGATGTATTCCCTCAGTAAACATTGTAAACATGAGTTTATGTCTCAGTCTTCATTTAAATGAGCAGGTTTACATGTTTGGGGTCAGAGGTCACCAACAGAACTGAGACGTGAACAAACAAACATTTAAAAAAAAAGATAGATTCATAAAGTTTGAGCTCCACTTCTGTGCAAATGCAGACTGACTATTCAAATGCTTGCCATTAAACATCACACAGGAGAGAGGTTCCTATTGGTCCCACATGGACAAAAGGTGTGGTTACTCACCTGATCAGGAGACACTCGGTGGGCACGAGCTCACAGGAAGCCCCCAGGCGTAGAAATGAGAGCACGAGGCCCGCAAGACCACCACTCAGACTCTACCGGTCCTCCTCCTCCTCCTCTTCTTCTTCTCCATCAGGAGATGCAGATGTATTCATTACATGCACAGGGAGTTCTCCCTGGCGTCTCGTATGGATCGTCCTCTCCTCCGGTTCCTCAGCTCGTATCGATCACATCGACCGGCTTCTCCTCAAAGGACGAGAGACTCGATGCTCGTCCTCTGCAGCCTCGTCCTATTGGGATGCGCAGTGTACGATGTTGTACCGACGTTCTAACGACGTGGTTACAATGTTGTAACGATGTTGTACCGACGTTGTTACGACGTAGGAAGAAGGCAGTAAACCCTAAACAACGTTGTTACGACATCGTGATTTTGTCACGATGTTGTCACAATGTTGTAACGATGTTGTAACAATGCCACAATGTTGTTACGACGTTGTTACGACGTAGGAAGAAGGCAGTAACCCCCCCCCCCCCGTCACACAGACACAAACACAGACCTGTGAAACATTCCTTTATTATAAATAGATCATTTGTAGAAAAAGAACAGGCATGCTTCATTTCAACCACTTGGCGTTTAGACATTTCACAACCAAAAGCGACCGTTTGGGATCAAAACAGCGACGGACTCGCCTCAGGATGAAGGTCGACGGACGCACAACATGAGACTCAGAACAATTCACGACCACAAGTTTTTTTTTTAATCAAACGCACAATTAGAACAACAACAAATAAGGTTGGTCCCCAAAATGTACTTTTTTACCCGACTTTTAAAAATTGTATCTTTTTTCTTCTTCTCATCTTTCAGGTTTGCCGCTTCTTTTGCCGCAATCCTGTCGGGTTTCTGGCGACGCTCAAGCCCCGCCCCCCCTCCTGTCTGTAAACATTAAAAAACACCACAGATGGCGCTGCTGCAGTGGGTTCAGATCCTTCAGATCGTCCGGAGCGCCTCGCGCTGACGTCCGGCAGAGGTCTGCTTCAAATGACTCGGGACTCCCTCGAGTGGAAGGAGTCCGTCCTTCACATGGCATGGTTGGTGTAGCTGACGTAGGTGGTCTTTGGTGGCGGCACTGAGGAGAGGAAAGGAAACAGCTGGTTGGTTCACAGGGAAGGTTGTGATTTATGGCTATGCTAAATAAATGTAATGGAATTGAAGTTATTGATTTGCTTGTCGGGATGTTAAGATAATTAAAACTTCTAGAACCAAACTTGAAGTAGATAACCAAAAGCTTTAATCTATCAATCAATCCATCCATCTATCAATTAATCTATCCATCCATCCATCCACATTACATAAGTAACATTTAACTCATTGTGCCACTGAAGTAAAGTTTGACTTATTATACCAGGATAAGTAATCTCCATAAAAGTCAGAGGTGTAAGTTCAGCTTCCGGCAGAAGAATGGAACTGATGTCGGTCACCACCTGTTCCAAGTGGGAGTCTTGCAGGCTGAGCCTGGACAGGGACTTCGAAAGTGCTAGAACTGGAGGACACCAGCAGCCCGAGGGTCGCTGTTGCCGAATCGATGTTGGAGCGCGGGCTTGGGGTAGACGGGGCCCGGAGTGAGTGTGTCCATCGCCTCCAGAGCCACACACGCCAGGAGCAGTGACCAGGACCCATGTAGGCAGTCGAGCGCGGCAGGAGCGGGACGTGAGGAGCTTGGCCAGGTGTAGTGTGACCATGAGGGAGCTGTGTGACAATGAGAGCTCGGCTTGATGGCCTTAGCAGGGGTGACTGGATGGGAGGGGTAGACCCAGCCAGGAGCCATGACCAGATGGCAGGCGAGGCAGAGCGGAGCCCCAACCTGCGCCCGCCTGGATGAGTTCTCTGAGTAAGCAGCATTCTATTCCTAGCACATGTATGCATGTACAGCCAGGAGTCAGGGTATTTGGCGATGTCGGTAGTGTCAGGAAGTCAGGTTCCTCGAGTGTCGAGGTTCCTGGCAGAGTGAGCTGAGCAAAGGTGAGAGCTGTAGTGGTGGGTAGTCAGGCTTTGGGTGGAAGGAAGGCTGCCAGGAATAGTAGCTGTCGTTCATAGGTGGTGAGTCTTGTCAGGGTGAGAGATGTCAGTCAGAGAGGCAGAGATCTCCAGTCGAGTTTCAGTGTTTCCGGGAAGAACCTGTTCAGTTGCGGGTGTGTCATCAATCATGTTGGGGGAGTGATCAGCAGCTATGGTGAGAGAGTCGAGCATGCAATCTCCAGAGCAGAGAGGAGAGAAGAGGGAGACTGGACCCAGGAGGGAAAGACCCATAGATGAGAAGGGAAGGACAAGGATCAAAGCCAAGTCCTCTCCAAGTTACGAGTAGGTGCAGGGAAGAGAAAGGAGAAGTGTAGTAGTGAGGAACCCCAGTGAGCCAAAGAGAAGAGAGAGAGATGAGTGGTCTGGATGCGGTTGCGGTTCAGAAAGGGAAAAGAAAAGTCGAGGACAGGAGAGAGGAGAGAGGCTAGCAGTGTGAGCAGAAGCTGCTCAGAGAGAGGCAAGTCTGGGCTGTCAGTGTCCAATCAAGGGCAGTCTGTCCAAAGAAGGGCCTGCCTTGAAGCTGTTTGGTGTGGGTCAAGGAGCTCAGCCTGCCAGAAGTAAGAAGTTGAAAGAAGATAGCTTTCGTCTGTAGTCTGAGGAGAGAAGGACGAGCGTGGGTTTCTTCAGAGAGGTTGGGATTTCTCGCTAGAGAAGAGAGGAGTTCCAGAGAGTTGCTGACTTCAGAGGGGAGAGAGTAATAAACAGAGGGGAAGAAGGGGGGCCAGTCAGGGAGATAGCCAGGGAGAAAAGGACTGACGGGCTGGAGATGTCGCGGGAGGTCACCAAGTGAGGAGGTCACCAAGGGAACAAAGGGAGGAGACAAGGGGAAAAAGAGAAGAGAGGAAGATGGTAAGAAAAGGAAGGGGATGAAAGATAGTTGAAGGAGGAGGAAAGATGGGAGTCTTGTTTGTGTTTGTGTGTGTGATAGTCAACATTTGTCAAGGGAGGGAGGAGGGGGATGGGAAGGGAGAGGGGTGGAAAGGGGGTGTGGAGTTGGTAAGGAAGGAGGAAGATATAGAGTTTTTTCAGAGAGAGTTTGAGCTGGTAGAATAGAGGAGAGAAGGAAGAGAGAAGAGAGAGAGAGAAGAGAGAGGAGAGCAAGAGAGATTGATAGAAGATTTGGTCTTCATCTTCTTGAGCGCTCGCGGGGTGCGCAAGTGGCTCAGGGTCAAACCAACCATCGGGCCGACAAAGGACCGGTCGTGGTCGTTAAAAAGGAAAGAGAAAAGAGATAAAAGGACAAAGAATAAGAGGAGAAGAGAGAGGTGAGAGGAAGGATCAGGATGCATGGTGAGGAGTTGAGGGAGAGAGGGGAGAGCAGATAGACAGGAGAGGAGAGAGGAGGGGAGAGGGCAGAGAGGGAGGTGCAAGGTTGCGGTCTGTTGTGGAGTGGTAGATATGGGTGGGTTGTCGAGACCAGAGAGAGAGAGAGAGATGAAGAAGTGGTCAGAGACATGGAGGAGTCACAGGTCAGAGGAGGTTAGAGGTTTTTGTGAAAATGTAGTCAGGTGGGTGGGGGCTTTGCTTTGTTTAGGAGGAGGGGGGAGGGAGGTTAAAGGAAGACAGTAAGAGTAAGAGATCACATGACTTCTCTCACCCATCCATCCATCAATCCAACCATCCACCCATCCATCCATCAATCTATCCAACCATCCATCCACCCATCCATCAATCAATCTATCCATCCAACCATCCATCCATCAATCCATCCATCCATCAATCTATCCATCCATTTATCCATCCATCCATCTATCCATCAATCTATCCATCCACCCATCCAACCATCCATCCAACCATCCATCAATCCATCCATCCATCAATCCATCAATCTATCCATCTATCCATCCATCCATCTATCCATCAACCTATCCATCCATCCACCCATCCATCCATCAATCCAACCATCCATTATCTTCCACGGGTCCAGGTGGTGGGAGCAGCTCAGCAGGTGTCCAGGTGTTCAGGCGTTCCCAGGTCAGATGGGTGAGGGATCTCTCCAGTCGGTCCTGGGTCTTCCTCGGAGATTCTCCCCAGTTGGACGTGTCCATTAAACCTCTCAGGGCGTTGAGGAAGCGTCCTGATTGGATGCCCGAAGCACCACAACTGGCCCGTTTCGACGTAGAGGAAGAGCGTCTCCGCTCAGAGCTCCTCCCCAGACTCTCGGGGTGTCGCTTCATTTGTATTCTTGAGAGGTCCTCGACTTCAAACACCTAAATCATGACCGTACCCACTAAACGTGCAGGTAATCTACCCGGCGGCGCCAGAGTGAGCCGTCTCTCGCAGTTTGACTCCTCTCACGGAACCGGGCCGGATGAAAGAGGCTCCTCTCCCGTGAGGCCGGCTGCCGCCGCTCGTTATGCTGAGCGGAGCGGCGCATTGTGATGAGTCGACGATCCGACGACTCACACTTTTCTGCTGATGGACCGAAAAAAAGCAGCTTTGAAGTTGTAACTCTGAGCTGTAAACCACTTTGTGAGATCTGGTCTCAGGTGACGTCTAAACAAACTCCAATCACCTTCCTGTTAAATCCTCATTAGAGACGCAGCGGCCTGACTTCACCTGCAGGGACCAAGACAGGCTTCTTCTTATGGGCAAAGGCTTCCCTCATGAGGGGGATCCACTGGTTCTCTGCTCTTGAGACCACAAGTAACCTCCTGGAAACAGATGCTCTACATGTGTCCACCACCCTTGAGACCATAAGTAACCTCCTGGACCCAGATGCTCTACATGTGTCCACCACTCTTGAGACCATAAGTAACCTCCTGGAAACAGATGCTCTACATGTGTCCACCACCCTTGAGACCATAAGTAACCTCCTGGACCCAGATGCTCTACATGTGTCCACCACTCTTGAGACCATAAGTAACCTCCTGGAAACAGATGCTCTACATGTGTCCACCACCCTTGAGACCATAAGTAACCTCCTGGACCCAGATGCTCTACATGTGTCCACCACTCTTGAGACCATAAGTAACCTCCTGGAAACAGATGCTCTACATGTGTCCACCACCCTTGAGACCATAAGTAACCTCCTGGACCCAGATGCTCTACATGTGTCCACCACTCTTGAGACCATAAGTAACCTCCTGGAAACAGATGCTCTACATGTGTCCACCACCCTTGAGACCATAAGTAACCTCCTGGACCTAGATGCTCTACATGTGTCCACCACCCTTGAGACCACGAGTAACCTCCTGGACACAGATGCTCTACATGTGTCCACCACCCTTGAGACCATAAGTAACCTCCTGGACACAGATGCTCTACATGTGTCCACCACCCTTGAGACCATAAGTAACCTCCTGGACACAGATGCTCTACATGGGTCTACCACCCTTGAGACCATAAGTAACCTCCTGGACCTAGATGCTCTACATGTGTCCACCACCCTTGAGACCACGAGTAACCTCCTGGACACAGATGCTCTACATGGGTCTACCACCCTTGAGACCATAAGTAACCTCCTGGACCCAGATGCTCTACATGTGTCCACCACCCTTGAGACCATAAGTAACCTCCTGGACACAGATGCTCTACATGGGTCTACCACCCTTGAGACCATAAGTAACCTCCTGGACACAGATGCTCTACATGGGTCTACCACCCTTGAGACCATAAGTAACCTCCTGGACACAGATGCTCTACATGGGTCTACCACTCTTGAGACCATAAGTAACCTCCTGGACCCAGATGCTCTACATGGGTCTACCACCCTTGAGAACATAAGTAACCTCCTGGACACAGATGCTCTACATGGGTCCACCACCCTTGAGACCATAAGTAACCTCCTGGACCCAGATGCTCTACATGGGTCCACCACCCTTGAGACCATAAGTAACCTCCTGGACCCAGATGCTCTACATGGGTCCACCACCCTTGAAAACATAAGTAACCTCCTGCCACAACCGCTTGATGGTCTCCAGTCGGATGTCTGAGAAGTTGGAATGGTCTTTGATGCTTTTAGCTCGTAGATAGTTCCCCTTGCCTTTCCTTTGAGCTCTCCAATGTATCTCCACCGTGACGCGTGGGAGGGGCTTGTGGCGATGCATCATCAGGGGCTGTCGTGGTGAGGGTCTCCCAAGGCAAAGTGGTACCCGATGGGAGTTGGCCAGGAAAGAGTTCTAGCGCTTCGCTCAGAAAAGCGAAACAACTCACCGCCGGCCTCGACGCCCTCGCACAGCTCCGTCTTCACCTCGCCGTTGGGCCGCTCGGCCGCCAGGTGCGACAGCTTGCTGGTCACGGCGGCGGCGGTGACGATGGCCTTGAAGCTGCGCTTGCGTTTGGGGACGTTCTGCTCGGGGTGGAAGATGATGACGTAGACCTTCGGCATGTAGAGCATGCCCAGGGAGACGGAGGCGCTGAGGCTGAGGGACACGGTCAGCGTGGCCGTCTGGATGTACATCTGAGGAGGAAGAGGAGGGCGGCGGGTTACTGACAGGCGGCTTCAACCGCCACGAGAAACCCACCGGTCACCCCAGAGGACCGGGGCGTCAAACTAACAAGCTGCTCTTCCCTGAAACAAAGAAACGCTAAGAGGTCCTCTTAGGTTTGGCCACTAGGGGTGCTGTCGAGTCATATTTTGATGAGCAGGTGTTTTTTTCCACTTTTCAACAATGAATATTAAGAAGTTGTCACTGCAAATGTTTTCTGAAGGCATTCGAGACGTTTACACAACAGTTTGTGAGGAAACTGCACGAGTTAGCGTTCCTTTAATCAGTGTCAGTGATGACATCACCTCACAGTACTCATGCCGTGCTCCCAAACGCTCGCTTCCTTCCTTCCTTGCTTATTGAAGCCGTTTAATCATCAAACACGTGGATCAGAACACTGATCTGTGGCCTAAAGGTGTTGAAAAAACCCAAATGTTTACGAAAAACTTGCTCCTGAATTCATGAATGCTAATGAAGGATGTGAGATAAATACAACCGTATGTCTCCTGAGCTCAGAACTAATCCCCCAAATATTGCACAACAAATCAGTTTAATTCCCTCAAAATATGAAAAATGCGTTTGTGCTCGTTTTCCTTCGAAGAAACTATTAAATATGAATGTACCCTGTGAGGGAGGAAGTACTCAGACCTTTGACTCAAGTAGAAGTATTAATACCACAGTGTACAAATACCAAAGTGAAAGTATGAGCATCGAAATATACTCAAAGAAGCAACAATAAAGAAACTCTTCTTGCAGATCGGATCATTTTAGAATCCTGTAGTTCACGTTTCCTGAATCATAATTCTGGATGTATTTGCGTTGCCGTGGCAGCTGCTGGAGGAGGAGCTCCTTCACGTCCCTCTGTAGCCCGCTGGGAGCGAATAACGCACATCATCATGACATTAGTGGATTCATAAATTGTCGATGCAAAGCGACTCACGCTTGTCAGATCGATGACGTGCAGTGAAAAGTCGAGCAAAAAATGGAAATGCTCAAGAACCTCTAAATAGAAGCGGAGAGATTCCCGGCCTCTAAGCGAGGGCCTGAACGCAGCAGCAGGCGAGCAGATGGCCGCCGGCTCGTTTACCGGAGTCAATGCGGCGGCTCGTGTTGGTTTGAGGCCGATCGCTCGGCCTCCTCCCTCAGATCCTTTGGCCGGCGGCCAGACGCCGCTTAGCGCGGGAAAGTGAGCGTGGATAATACGCCGGGCGGCGGCCGCTGGTCGGGGGGGACTGAGGGAACTTTTAATGTGAAACACCGGCAGGAAGTGATGCAACTCAACCCCCAGAAACGTCAAGGTGGAACTAATGAGTGGTTGAGTGCAGAGGATGATGTCCCCTGGTGGTCAGGAGAGAGAATGCAGCTTTAACACATGAAGCATAGACTTCTATACAACCAGAGGAGTCGCCCCCTGGTGGTCAGGAGAGAGAATGCAGCTTTAACACATGAAGCAGAGACTTCAATACAACCAGAGGAGTCGCCCCCTGGTGGTCAGGAGAGAGAATGCAGCTTTAACACATGAAGCATAGACTTCTATACAACCAGAGGAGTCGCCCCCTGGTGGTCAGGAGAGAGAATGCAGCTTTAACACATGAAGCAGAGACTTCAATACAACCAGAGGAGTCACCCCCTGGTGGTCAGGAGAGAGAATGCAGCTTTAACACATGAAGCATAGACTTCTATACAACCAGAGGAGTCGCTCTTGAATGGTCCTTAGACACAGCGTTAGAATCCAAGGCTATTTTCCTCTCTCCTGTCATAGGCTAGACCGAGGGCTGGGAGGCGGGGCTTAAAAGAACGCTGATGACCCTGAACGCATCATTAGGCCCCGTGCTGCGTTCATGGGCCGGTTGGAGATGATGGGTTGCAGCAGTTAGAACCCTGATGCACAGAAATAAGTATTTTTTGTACATTTACTCAACTTTGTACGTCGACTCGCCCACGGCGCTACGGTACTGAATATATTAGATTATTTTACATATTCAGGAGAATTACTTCGACATGATTATTATATTACACGTCTGGCCCGGTGGAATCCTACACGCTGGCCCTTTAAGAGAGTAGTTCTACTCTGTAGTATCAATAATTAAATTATGCAAATGATCTCAACAAACCTGAAAAGATGAATCAATTAAATAAATCCTCAAGAAAAGAAAGAAGTCGTATTAAAGTCAAATATTAGAAATAAATATACAGCAATATATATTAAGTTGTCAATAATTATCTATTCAAACACACACACACAGACACACACACACACATACACACACAAAACACACACACACAGACACATACACACAACAACACCGCCGCCCATACCGCTGCGCGGGGAACCGCCGGCGTTGCCATGGCAACCGCCTCACCAGAAAGAAGAAAGTGGAGGTTAATGGCCTCCGTGTCAAACTGTCATCGGGGAATCCTCAGCGGGGCTCGACCCCCAGGACGCAGAGGAAGCAGGAAAGGAAACGAGGGGACAGACGGCGACCCCCCCCCCCCCCCCCAGAGCCCGCAACATCCAGGATTCATTATGAGAATATACGACACACAGCGAAGCACAAACTCGTCTGTGGCTCTGAAACGATGTTTGTGGGCTCCGAACCCCACGAGCCAATCACAGCCGCCCGTCAGATACCATGACTCGACAGACCATAATGTCCTAAATGATGACATCATGCTGTATAGAAGAAGACTTGAAACTAGAGACTGAGACTCATATTTAGAATGTTTACCGAGGGAATACATCAAGAGAGAAGTAGAGTCACTATATAGACTTCTATACAACCAGAGTCGCCCCCTGGTGGTCAGGAGAGAGCATTTGCATAATATTATACCATGGTTATGTAATCATAACCTCCACCCTGCAGAACATTATTCTTCATTTCTTTCTTGTATCTTCCACAAATATCTTGGTGCTTATTTTAGACTTTTTAGTGTTTTTTATCGTGTTGAAGTTTCGTCGTCTTGAGCTCAACTCATGAAGTGATGTAATGTTCCCGCTGGAACACTTCAGAGTCGACGTTCCCCAGGAGACGCAAACAAACGCAAACAAACGTCTGAAATAACAACGGCAAAAACTAAACGTCTCACATTCATCGGCAGCTTTTAAACACTCATCGAGTAAAAATGTAAAATGGACGTTTAGGATACACTGAGCTCCTCTCTCCTCTCCTCTCTCCTTATGGACGTTTAGGATACACTGAGCTCCTCTCTCCTCTCTCCTTAAGGACTCTTAGGATACACTGAGCTCCTCTCTCCTCTCCTCTCTCCTTATGGACGCTTAGGATACACTGAGCTCCTCTCTCTCCTCTCTCCTTATGGACGCTTAGGATACACTGAGCTCCTCTCTCCTCTCTCCTTAAGGATGCTTAGGATACACTGAGCTCCTCTCTCCTCTCCTCTCTCCTTATGGATGCTTAGGATACACTGAGCTCCTCTCTCCTCTCCTCTCTCCTTATGGACGCTTAGGATACACTGAGCACCTCTCTCCTCTCTCTCCTTATGGACGTTTAGGATACACTGAGCACCTCTCTCCTCTCCTCTCTCCTTATGGACGCTTAGGAGACAATGAGCTCCTCTCTCCTCTCCTCTCTCCTTAAGGACGCTTAGGATACACTGAGCACCTCTCTTCTCTCTCCTTATGGACGTTTAGGATACACTGAGCTCCTCTCTCCTATCCTCTCTCCTTATGGACGTTTAGGATACACTGAGCTCCTCTCTCCTCTCTCCTTATGGACGTTTAGGATACACTGAGCACCTCTCTCCTCTCTCCCTATGGACGCTTAGGAGACAATGAGCTCCTCTCTCCTCTCCTCTCTCCTTAAGGACGCTTAGGATACACTGAGCACCTCTCTTCTCTCTCCTTATGGACGTTTAGGATACACTGAGCTCCTCTCCTCTCCTCTCTCCTTATGGACGCTTAGGATACACTGAGCTCCTCTCTCCTTAAGGACGCTTAGGATACACTGAGCTCCTCTCTCCTCTCTCCTTATGGACGTTTAGGATACACTGAGCTCCTCTCTCCTCTCCTCTCTCCTTATGGACGTTTAGGATACACTGAGCTCCTCTCACCTCTCCTCTCTCCTTAAGGACGCTTAGGATACACTGAGCTCCTCTCTCCTCTCCTCTCTCCTTATGGACGCTTAGGATACACTGAGCTCCTCTCTCCTCTCTCCTTATGGACGCTTAGGATACACTGAACTCCTCTCTCCTCTCCTCTCTCCTTATGGACGCTTAGGATACACTGAGCTCCTCTCTCCTTAAGGACGCTTAGGATACACTGAGCTCCTCTCTCCTTATGGACGTTTAGGATACACTGAGCTCCTCTCTCCTCTCTCTCCTTATGGACGTTTAGGATACACTGAGCTCCTCTCTCCTCTCCTCTCTCCTTATGGATGTTTAGGATACACTGAGCTCCTCTCTCCTCTCTCCTTATGGACGTTTAGGATACACTGAGCTCCTCTCTCCTTATGGACAATTAGGATACACTGAGCTCCTCTCTCCTCTCTCCTTATGGACAATTAGGATACACTGAGCTCCTCTCTCCTCTCCTCTCTCTCCTTATGGACGTTTAGGAGACACTGAGCTCCTCTCTCCTCTCTCCTTATGGATGCTTAGGATACACTGAGCTCCTCTCTCCTCTCTCCTTATGGACGCTTAGGATACACTGAGCTCTCCTCTCCTCTCTCCTTATGGACGTTTAGGATACACTGAGCTCCTCTCCTCTCCTCTCCTTATGGACGCTTAGGATACACTGAGCTCCTCTCTCTCCTCTCTCCTTTTGGACGCTTAGGATACACTGAGCTCCTCTCCTCTCTCCTTTTGGATGCTTAGGATACACTGAGCTCCTCCTCTCCCTCTCCTTATGGATGCTTAGGATACACTCCTCTCTCCTCTCCTCTCTCCTTATGGACGCTTAGGATACACTGAGCTCCTCTCTCCTCCTCTCTCCTTATGGACGCTTAGGATACACTGAGCTCCTCTCCTCTCTCTCCTTATGGGCTTAGGATACACTGAGCTCTCTCTCTGCTCTCTCCTTATGGACGCTTAGGATACACTGAGCTCCTCTCTCCTCTCCTCTCTCCTTATGGACGTTTAGGATACACTGAGCTCTCTCCTCTCCTCTCTCCTTATGGACGTTAGGATACACTGAGGCTCTCCTCTCTCCTCTCTCTCCTTATGGACGCTTAGGATACACTGAGCTCCTCTCCTCTCCTCTCTCCTTATGGACGCTTAGGATACACACTCCTCTCTCCTCTCCTCTCTCCTTATGGACGTTTAGGATACACTGAGCTCCTCTCTCCTCTCTCCTTATGGACGCTTAGGATACACTGAGCTCCTCTCTCTTCTCTCCTTATGGACGTTAGGATACACTGAGCTCCTCTCCTCCTCTCTCCTTATGGACGCTTAGGATACACTGAGCTCCTCTCCTCTCTCCTTATGGACGCTTAGGATACACTGAGCTCCTCTCTCCTCTCTCCTTATGGATGCTTAGGATACACTGAGCTCCTCTCTCCTCTCTCCTTATGGACGCTTAGGATACACTGAGCTCCTCTCTCCTCTCTCCTTATGGACGTTAGGATACACTGAGCTCCTCTCTCCTCTCCTCTCTCCTTATGGACGCTTAGGATACACTGAGCTCCTCTCTCCTCTCTCCTTATGGACGCTTAGGATACACTGAGCTCCTCTCTCCTCTCTCCTTATGGACGTTTAGGATACACTGAGCTCCTCTCTCCTCTCTCCTTATGGACGTTTAGGATACACTGAGCTCCTCTCTCCTCTCTCCTTATGGACGCTTAGGATACACTGAGCTCCTCTCTCCTCTCTCCTTATGGACGCTTAGGATACACTGAGCTCCTCTCTCCTCTCTCCTTATGGACGCTTAGGATACACTGAGCTCCTCTCTCTCCTCTCTCCTTATGGATGCTTAGGATACACTGAGCTCCTCTCTCCTCTCCTCTCTCCTTATGGACGCTTAGGATACACTGAGCTCCTCTCTCCTCTCCTCTCTCCTTATGGACGCTTAGGATACACTGAGCTCCTCTCTCCTCTCTCCTTATGGATGCTTAGGATACACTGAGCTCCTCTCTCCTCTCTCCTTATGGACGCTTAGGATACACTGAGCTCCTCTCTCCTCTCTCTCTCCTTATGGACGTTTAGGATACACTGAGCTCCTCTCTCCTCTCTCCTTATGGACGTTTAGGATACACTGAGCTCCTCTCTCCTCTCTCCTTATGGATGCTTAGGATACACTGAGCTCCTCCTCTCCTCTCTCCGTATGGACGCTTAGGATACACTGAGCTCCTCTGTCCTCTCTCCTTATGGACGCTTAGGATACACTGAGCTGCACTCTCCTCTCCTCTCTCCTTATGGATGCTTAGGATACACTGAGCTCCTCTCTCTCTCCTCTCCTTATGGACGCTTAGGATACACTGAGCTCCTCTCCTCTCCTCTCCTTATGGGCGTTAGGATACACTGAGCTCCTCTCTCCTCTCCTCTCTCCTTATGGACGCTTAGGATACACTGAGCTCCTCTCTCTCCTCTCTCCTTATGGACGTTTAGGATACACTGAGCTCCTCTCCTCTCCTCTCTCCTTATGGGCGCTTAGGATACACTGAGCTCCTCTCTCCTCTCTCCTTATGGGCGTTAGGATACACTGAGCTCCTCTCTTCTCTCTCCTTATGGACGCTTAGGATACACTGAGCTCCTCTCTCCTCTCTCTCTCCTTATGGACGTTAGGATACACTGAGCTCCTCTCTCCTCTCCTCTCTCCTTATGGACGCTTAGGATACACTGAGCTCCTCTCCTCTCTCCTTATGGACGCTTAGGATACACTGAGCCCCTCTCTCCTCTCTCCTTATGGACGCTTAGGATACACTGAGCTCCTCTCTCCTCTCTCCTTATGGACGCTTAGGATACACTGAGCTCCTCTCTCCTCCTCTCTCCTTATGGACGCTTAGGATACACTGAGCTCTCCTCTCCTCTCTCCTTATGGACGTTTAGGATACACTGAGCTCCTCTCTCCTCTCCTCTCCTTATGGACGTTTAGGATACACTGAGCTCCTCTCTCCTCTCTCCTTATGGACGTTAGGATACACTGGGCTCCTCTCTCCTCTCCTCTCTCCTTATGGACGTTTAGGATACACTGGGCTCCTCTCTCCTCTCTCCTTATGGATGCTTAGGATACACTGAGCTCCTCTCTCCTCTCTCCTTATGGACGCTTAGGATACACTGAGCTCCTCTCTCCTCTCTCCTTATGGACGTTTAGGATACACTGAGCTCCTCTCTCCTCTCTCCTTATGGACGTTTAGGATACACTGAGCTCCTCTCTCCTCTCTCCTTATGGACGTTTAGGATACACTGAGCTCCTCTCTCCTCTCTCCTTATGGACGTTTAGGATACACTGAGCTCCTCTCTCCTCTCTCCTTATGGACGTTAGGATACACTGAGCTCCTCTCTCCTCTCTCCTTATGGACGTTTAGGATACACTGAGCTCCTCTCTCCTCTCCTCTCTCCTTATGGATGTTTAGGATACACTGAGCTCCTCTCTCCTTATGGACGTTAAGGATACACTGAGCTCCTCTCTCCTTATGGACGTTTAGGATACACTGAGCTCCTCTCTCCTTATGGACGTTTAGGATACACTGAGCTCCTCTCCTCTCTCCTTATGGACGTTTAGGATACACTGAGCTCCTCTCTCTCTCTCCTTATGGACGTTTAGGATACACTGAGCTCCTCTCTCTCCTCCCTCCTTATGGACGTTTAGGATACACTGGGCTCCTCTCTCTCCTCTCTCCTTATGGACGTTTAGGATACACTGAGCTCCTCTCTCCTCTCTCCTTATGGACGTTTAGGATACACTGAGCTCCTCTCTCTCCTCATGGACGTTTAGGATACACTGAGCTCCTCTCCTCTCTCCTTATGGACGTTTAGGATACACTGAGCTCCTCTCTCCTCTCTCCTTATGGACGTTTAGGATACACTGAGCTCCTCTCCTCTCTCCTTATGGACGTTTAGGATACACTGAGCTCCTCTCTCCTCTCCTCTTATGGACGTTTAGGATACACTGAGCTCCTCTCTCCTCTCTCCTTATGGACGTTAGGATACACTGAGCTCCTCTCCTCTCTCCTTATGGACGTTTAGGATACACTGAGCTCTCCTCTCCTCTCTCCTTAAGGACGTTTAGGATACACTGAGCTCCTCTCCTCTCTCTCCTTATGGACGCTTAGGATACACTGAGCTCCTCTCTCCTCTCTCCTTATGGACGTTAGGATACACTGAGCTCCTCTCTCCTCTCTCCTTATGGACGTTAGGATACACTGGGCTCCTCTCTCCTCTCTCCTTATGGACGTTTAGGATACACTGAGCTCCTCTCCTCTCTCCTTATGGACGTTTAGGATACACTGAGCTCCTCTCTCCTCTCTCCTTATGGACGTTTAGGATACACTGAGCTCCTCTCTCCTCTCCTTATGGACGTTTAGGATACACTGAGCTCCTCTCTCCTCTCTCCTTATGGACGTTTAGGATACACTGGGCTCCTCTCTCCTCTCTCCTTATGGACGTTTAGGATACACTGAGCTCCTCTCTCCTCTCCTCTCTCCTTATGGACGTTTAGGATACACTGAGCTCCTCTCTCCTCTCTCCTTATGGACGTTTAGGATACACTGAGCTCTCTCTCTCCTCTCTCCTTATGGACGTTTAGGATACACTGAGCTCCTCTCTCCTCTCTCCTTATGGACGTTTAGGATACACTGAGCTCCTCTCTCCTCTCCTCTCCTCTCTCTCCTTATGGAAGCTTAGGATACACTGAGCTCCTCTCTCCTCTCTCCTTATGGACGTTTAGGATACACTGAGCTCCTCTCTCCTCTCTCCTTATGGACGTTTAGGATACACTGGGCTCCTCTCCTCTCTCCTTATGGACGTTTAGGATACACTGAGCTCCTCTCTCCTCTCTCCTTATGGACGTTTAGGATACACTGAGCTCCTCTCCTCTCTCCTTATGGACGTTTAGGATACACTGGGCTCCTCTCTCCTCTCTCCTTATGGACGCTTAGGATACACTGAGCTCCTCTCTCCTCTCTCCTTATGGACGTTTAGGATACACTGAGCTCCTCTCTCCTCTCTCTCCTTATGGACGTTTAGGATACACTGAGCTCCTCTCCTCTCCTCTCTCCTTATGGACGTTTAGGATACACTGAGCTCCTCTCTCCTCTCCTCTCTCCTTATGGACGTTTAGGATACACTGAGCTCCTCTCTCCTCTCTCTCCTTATGGACGTTTAGGATACACTGAGCTCCTCTCCTCTCCTCTCTCCTTATGGACGTTTAGGATACACTGAGCTCCTCTCTCCTCTCCTCTCCTTATGGACGCTTAGGATACACTGAGCTCCTCTCTCCTCTCTCCTTATGGACGTTTAGGATACACTGAGCTCCTCTCCTCTCCTCTCTCCTTATGGGCGTTTAGGATACACTGAGCTCCTCTCTCCTCTCCTCTCTCCTTATGGACGTTTAGGATACACTGAGCTCCTCTCTCCTCTCTCCTTATGGACGTTTAGGATACACTGAGCTCCTCTCTCCTTATGGACGTTTAGGATACACTGAGCTCCTCTCTCCTCTCTCCTTATGGACGTTTAGGATACACTGAGCTCCTCTCTCCTCTCTCCTTATGGACGTTTAGGATACACTGAGCTCCTCTCTCCTCTCTCCTTATGGACGTTTAGGATACACTGAGCTCCTCTCTCCTCTCTCCTTATGGACGTTTAGGATACACTGGGCTCCTCTCTCCTCTCTCCTCATGGACGTTTAGGATACACTGAGCTCCTCTCCTCTCTCCTTATGGACGTTTAGGATACACTGGGCTCCTCTCTCCTCTCTCCTTATGGACGTTTGGATACACTGAGCTCTCTCCTCTCCTCTCTCCTTATGGACGTTTAGGATACACTGAGCTCCTCTCTCCTCTCTCCTTATGGACGTTTAGGATACACTGAGCTCCGATCTCCTCTCCTCTCTCCTTATGGATGTTTAGGATACACTGAGCTCCTCTCTCCTCTCTCCTTATGGATGTTTAGGATAGACTGAGCTCCTCTCTCCTCTCTCCTTATGGACGTTTAGGATACACTGAGCTCCTCTCTCCTCTCCTTATGGATGTTTAGGATACACTGAGCTCCTCTCTCCTCTCCTCTCTCCTTATGGACGCTTAGGATACACTGAGCTCCTCTCTCCTCTCTCCTTATGGACGTTTAGGATACACTGAGCTCCTCTCTCTCCTCTCTCCTTATGGACGTTTAGGATACACTGAGCTCCTCTCTCCTCTCTCCTTATGGACGTTTAGGATACACTGAGCTCCTCTCCTCTCCTCTCTCCTTATGGACGTTTAGGATACACTGAGCTCCTCTCTCCTCTCTCCTTATGGACGTTTAGGATACACTGAGCTCCTCTCTCCTCTCTCCTTATGGACGTTTAGGATACACTGAGCTCCTCTCTCCTCCTCTCTCCTTATGGACGCTTAGGATACACTGAGCTCCTCTCTCCTCTCCTCTCTCCTTATGGACGTTTAGGATACACTGAGCTCCTCCTCTCCTCTCTCCTTATGGACGCTTAGGATACACTGGGCTCCTCTCTCCTCTCCTTATGGACGTTTAGGATACACTGAGCTCCTCCTCTCCTCTCTCCTTATGGACGTTTAGGATACACTGAGCTCCTCTGTCCTATCTCCTTATGGACGCTTAGGATACACTGGCTCCTCTCTCTCCTCTCCTTATGGACGTTTAGGATACACTGAGCTCCTCTCCTCTCCTCTCTCCTTATGGACGTTTAGGATACACTGAGCTCCTCTCTCCTCTCTCCTTATGGACGTTTAGGATACACTGAGCTCCTCTCCTCCTCTCTCCTTATGGATGTTTAGGATACACTGAGCTCCTCTCTCCTCTCTCCTTATGGACGTTTAGGATACACTGAGCTCCTCTCTCCTCTCTCCTTATGGACGTTTAGGAGACACTGAGCTCCTCTCTCCTCTCTCCTTATGGACGCTTAGGATACACTGAGCTCCTCTCTCCTCTCTCCTTAAAGACGCTTAGGATAGACTGAGCTCCTCTCTCCTCTCTCCTTATGGACGTTTAGGATACACTGAGCTCCTCTCTCCTCTCTCCTTATGGATGTTTAGGATACACTGAGCTCCTCTCTCCTCTCCTCTCTCTCCTTATGGATGCTTAGGATACACTGAGCTCCTCTCTCCTCTCTCCTTATGGATGTTTAGGATAGACTGAGCTTCTCTCTCCTCTCCTCTCTCCTTATGGACGTTTAGGATACACTGAGCTCCTCTCTCCTCTCCTCTCTCCTTATGGACATTTAGGATACACTGAGCTCCTCTCCTCTCCTCTCTCCTTATGGACGCTTAGGATACACTCAGCTCCTCTCTCCTCTCTCCTTATGGACGTTTAGGATAGACTGAGCTCCTCTCTCCTCTCCTCTCTCCTTATGGACGTTTAGGATACACTGGGCTCCTCTCCTCTCCTTATGGTCGTTTAGGATAGACTGAGCTCCTCTCTCCTCTCTCCTTATGGACGTTTAGGATACACTGAGCTCCTCTCTCCTCTCCTCTCTCCTTATGGACGTTTAGGATACACTGAGCTCCTCTCTCCTCTCTCTCCTTATGGACGTTTAGGATACACTGAGCTCTCTCCTCTCCTCTCTCCTTATGGACGTTTAGGATACACTGAGCTCCTCTCCTCTCTCCTCTCTCCTTATGGACGTTTAGGATACACTGAGCTCCTCTCTCCTCTCTCCTTATGGACGTTTAGGATACACTGGGCTCCTCTCCTCTCTCCTTATGGACGTTTAGGATACACTGAGCTCCTCCTCTCTCCTCTCCTTATGGACGTTTAGGATACACTGAGCTCCTCTCTCCTCTCTCCTTATGGACGCTTAGGATACACTGAGCTCCTCTCTCCTCTCCTCTCTCCTTATGGACGTTTAGGATACACTGAGCTCCTCTCTCCTCTCTCCTTATGGACGTTTAGGATACACTGAGCTCCTCGCTCCTCTCCTCTCTCCTTATGGACGTTTAGGATACACTGAGCTCCTCTCCCTCCTCTCTCCTTATGGACGTTTAGGATACACTGAGCTCCTCTCTCTCTCCTCTCTCCTTATGGACGTTTAGGATACACTGAGCTCCTCTCTCCTCTCTCCTTATGGACGTTTAGGATACACTGAGCTCCTCTCTCCTCTCTCCTTATGGACGTTTAGGATACACTGAGCTCCTCTCTCCTCTCTCCTTATGGACGTTTAGGATACACTGAGCTCCTCTCCTCTCTCCTTATGGACGTTTAGGATACACTGAGCTCCTCTCTCCTCTCCTCTCTCCTTATGGACGTTTAGGATACACTGAGCTCTTCTCTCCTCTCATTATGGACGTTTAGGATACACTGAGCTCCTCTCTCCTCTCTCCTTATGGACGTTTAGGATACACTGAGCTCCTCTCTCCTCTCTCCTTATGGACGTTTAGGATACACTGAGCTCCTCTCTCCTCTCTCCTTATGGACGTTTAGGATACACTGAGCTCCTCTCTCCTCTCTCCTTATGGACGTTTAGGATACACTGAGCTCCTCTCCTCTCCTCTCCTTATGGACGTTTAGGATACACTGAGCTCCTCTCTCCTCTCCTCTCTCCTTATGGACGTTTAGGATACACTGAGCTCCTCTCTCCTCTCTCCTTATGGACGTTTAGGATACACTGAGCTCCTCTCTCCTCTCCTCTCTCCTTATGGACGTTTAGGATACACTGAGCTCCTCTCTCCTCTCTCTCTCCTTATGGACGTTTAGGATACACTGAGCTCCTCTCTCTCTGCTCTCTCCTTATGCACGTCTAGGATACACTGAGCTCCTCTCTCCTCCTCTCTCCTTATGGACGTTTAGGATACACTGAGCCTCTCCTCTCTCCTTATGGACGTTTAGGATACACTGAGCTCCTCTCCTCTCTCCTCTCTCCTTATGGACGTTTAGGATACACTGAGCTCCTCTCTCCTCTCTCCTTATGGATGTTTAGGATACACTGAGCTCCTCTCTCCTCTCCTCTCTCCTTATGGACGTTTAGGATACACTGAGCTCCTCTCTCTCCTCTCTCCTTATGGACGTTTAGGATACACTGAGCTCCTCTCTCCTCTCTCCTTATGGACGCTTAGGATACACTGAGCTCCTCTCTCCTCTCCTTATGGATGCTTAGGATACACTGAGCTCCTCTCTCCTCTCTCTCCTTATGGACGCTTAGCATACACTGAGGTCTTCTCTCCTTATGGGCGCTTAGGATACACTGGGCTCCCTCTCTCCTCTCTCCTTATGGACGCTTAGGATACACTGAGCTCCTCTCTCCTCTCCTCTCTCCTTATGGACGCTTAGGATACACTGAGCTCCTCTCTCTCTACTCTCCTTATAGGCGTTTAGGATACACTGAGCTCCTCTCTCTCCTCTCTCCTTATGGACGTTTAGGATACACTGAGCTCCTCTCTCTCCTCTCTCCTTATGGACGTTTAGGATACACTGAGCTCCTCTCTCCTCCTCTCTCCTTATGGACGCTTAGGATACACTGAGCTCCTCTCTCCTCTCTCCTTATGGACGTTTAGGATACACTGAGCTCCTCTCTCCTCTCCTCTCTCCTTATGGACGTTTAGGATACACTGAGCTCCTCTCTCCTCTTCTCTCTCCTTATGGACGCTTAGGATACACTGAGCTCCTCTCTCCTCTCTCCTTATGGACGCTTAGGATACACTGAGCTCCTCTCTCCTCTCCTCTCTCCTTATGGACGCTTAGGATACACTGAGCTCCTCTCTCCTCTCTCCTTATGGACGTTTAGGATACACTGAGCTCCTCTCTCCTCTCCTCTCTCCTTATGGACGTCTAGGATACACTGAGCTCCTCTCTCCTCTCTCCTTATGGACGTTTAGGATACACTGAGCTCCTCTCTCCTCTCCTCTCTCCTTATGGACGCTTAGGATACACTGAGCTCCTCTCTCCTCTCCTCTCTCCTTATGGACGTTTAGGATACACTGAGCTCCTCTCTCCTCTCCTCTCTCCTCTCCTCTCTCCTCATGGATGAACGTCCGTCACTCACCCGCTCCGCCGACCGCGCCGTGCCGAAGAAGATGGGGATGAAGGCGAGCCAGATGATGCAGGTGGTGTACATGGTGAGGCCGATGGGCTTGGCCTCGTTGAAGGTCTCCGGCACGCCGCGCGTCTTGATGGCGTACACGGTGCAGGTGACCATCAGCAGGATGCTGTAGCCCAGCGAGCAGATGAGCGACAGGTCGGAGATGTCGCACTTGAGGACGCCGCGGGCGTCGCCGGGGTCCTGCGTGCGCCGCTCGCCGTAGTCCACGAAGGCGTGCGGCGGGTCGGCGACGAACCACGCGAAGACGCCCAGCAGCTGCGCCGAGATGAGCGAGAAGGCGATGGCCAGCTGCGACGCCGGGGAGATGAAGCGCGGCGCCGCCACCGCCGCCTTGCCCCGCTCGAAGATGCGGTGGATGCGGTTGGTCTTGGTGAGCAGCGCGGCGTAGCTGAAGCACATGCCCAGGCCCAGGAAGACGCGGCGCAGGGAGCACACGACCACGCCGGGCGCGGCGATCATGGGGAAGGTGGCGGCGTAGCACAGGAAGATGCCCGTCAGCAGCACGTAGCTCACCTCGCGGCCCGAGGCGCGCACGATGGGCGTGTCGTTGTGGCGCACGAAGGCGGCGACGGCGAAGGCGGTGGCGCCGATGCCCAGGACGGAGATGAAGACGGGGAGCAGCGCCCACGGCGAGTGCCACTCCAGCTTGACGACGGGGATGGGCCGGCAGCCGGTGCGGTTCCGGTCCGGTCGCTCCTCGTAGCGGCAGAGCTCGCAGGTGAGCTCGCTGGCCTGGAAGTGGAAGCCCTCGCAGCGCTCGCAGCGCCAGCAGCACGGCACACCCTTCACCACCTTCTTCCTCTCGCCGGGGCGGCACGGCAGGCTGCACACCGAGGCCGGCGGCGAGGAGGCGCCCGCGGCCCACTGCAGGCTCTCCATCTGGGGGGGGGGGGGGGGTTAGATGATCCTATAATCACATCTCAGTTCAACCCACAGGGTTAAATGTGAGAAGAGGGCGGAGTTATGAAGCCTCGAATATGACATTTGGAGCGCAGCCATCTTGAATTTTTGTAACCAGTCAGCATATTTATTACTAAATGATGACATCATGCTGTATAGAAGAAGACTTGAAACTAGAGACTGAGACATAAACTCATGTTTACAATGTTTACTGAGGGAATACATCAAGAGAAGTAGAGTCACTATATAGACTTCTATACAACCAGAGTCGCCCCCTGGTGGTCAGGAGAGAGAATGCAGCTTTAAGACATGAAGAATATACTTCTATACAACCAGAGGAGTCGCCCCCTGGTGGTCAGGAGAGAGAATGCAGCTTTAACAAACGAATAATAGACTTCTATACAACCAGAGGAGTCACCCCCTGGTGGTTAGGAGAGAGAATGCAGCTTTAAGACATGAAGCATAGACTTCTATACAACCAGAGGAGTCGCCCCCTGGTGGTCAGGAGAGAGAATGCAGCTTTAACACACGAATAATAGACTTCTATACAACCAGAGGAGTCGCCCCCTGGTGGTCAGGAGAGAGAATGCAGCTTTAAGACATGAAACATCGACTTCTATACAACCAGAGGAGTCGCCCCCTGGTGGTCAGGAGAGAGAATGCAGCTTTAACACACGAATAATAGACTTCTATACAACCAGAGGAGTCGCCCCCTGGTGGTCAGGAGAGAGAATGCAGCTTTAAGACATGAAACATCGACTTCTATACAACCAGAGGAGTCGCCCCCTGGTGGTCAGGAGAGAGAATGCAGCTTTAAGACATGAAACATCGACTTCTATACAACCAGAGGAGTCGCCCCCTGGTGGTCAGGAGAGAGAATGCAGCTTTAACACATGAAGCAGAGACTTCTATACAACCAGAGGAGTCGCCCCCTAGTGGTCAGTAGAGAGAATGCAGCTTTAACACACAAAGAATAGACTTCTATACAACCAGAGGAGTCGCCCCCTGGTGGTCAGGAGAGAGAATGCAGCTTTAAGACTCTCGCTCATCAGCTTCGTTCCACAGAACCAATCAGAGAAGCTGTCACTGGAACCTGTTTTACAGGTGATTGGATAAACCATCTGTCAATCACACTCTGGTTGAAGCCCGTGGGGAGAAGAACAATAACACAAGGTTCTTTCAGTGAATAAATACCCCTGGTTCTGATTGGCTGCCGGGGTTTGGACCAGGCGGCCTTGATATTGGACGTCATATATGATTAAATAACCACGGACGCCCTCATTAACGTGAGCTGGTCGGTCCTCACGTCGAGATGCAGCTGATCGGTCCAGTGCCCGATGACCTTGTACTCCGCCGTCGACCCGTTATCGATCTGGTACTGGAAGATGTCGTAGCGCCCGGGGGCGTCGCCGTTCTCGTTGAAGGAGACGGGCGTCCCGGCGCTTCCTGTAGGGACGCAAAGATGAGAAGGACACATTTATTTACGGTATTCTCACGTCGTCTTTGTTTTGGGTTAAAGTTGTGCGATGTTTAACCTCGGGGGTCATTCGCCTGAAGCTCAGCTGATTGGTTCCTGGTCATGTCACTCAAAGTGCTCCGGACCAATGGGGTTAGAGAGATGAACCAATGGGAGGTCGTTGTTTGGACTCTGACGTGTAGATTATCAAGCAAAACTCTTTTGAACATTGTCGAGCTCTTGTTCTGGAAAACTGCTCTGATGGTCGTCAATGAAGCTGAGAAGGCCGTACCGCCTTTGAATGCATCCTCAACACGAGGACGGGCGGGGACTCGAACCAACGACCCTCCGGTTAAAGTCCGCCTCTCGGTGGAACCTGTTCTTGCCAACGTGAACCCGAAAACCCCCCCAGGACTCCTCTGGACCAGAGTCGGTTCATTGGTCTTTAGAGGATGTCTCCCTATTGTCTCCCTATTGTCTCCCTATTGTCTTCATATTGTCTCCCTATTGTCTTCATATTGTCTCCCTATTGTCTCCCTATTGTCTTCATATTGTCTTCATATTGTCTCCCTATTGTCTTCATATTGTCTCCCTATTGTCTTCATATTGTCTCCCTATTGTCTCCCTATTGTCTTCATATTGTCTCCCTATTGTCTTCATATTGTCTCCCTATTGTCTCCCTATTGTCTCCCTATTGTCTTCATATTGTCTCCCTATTGTCTCCCTATTGTCTTCATATTGTCTCCCTATTGTCTCCCTATTGTCTCCGTATAGCCTCTCTATTGTCTCCCTATTGTCTTCATATTGTCTCCCTATTGTCTCCCTATTGTCTCTGTATAGCCTCTCTATTGTCTCCCTATTGTCTTCATATTGTCTCCCTATTGTCTTCATATTGTCTCCCTATTGTCTCCGTATTGTCTCTCTATTGTCTTCACATTGCCTCTGTATTGTCTCCCTATTGTCTTCATATTGTCTCTCTATTGTCTTCATATTGTCTCCCTATTGTCTTCATATTGTCTTCATATTGTCTCCGTATTGTCTCTCTATTGTCTTCACATTGCCTCTCTATTGTCTCCCTATTGTCTTCATATTGTCTCCCGATTGTCTCCCTATTGTCTTCATATTGTCTCCCTATTGTCTTCATATTGTCTCCCTATTGTCTCCGTATAGCCTCTCTATTGTCTTCATATTGTCTCCATTATAGCCTCTCTATTGTCTCCCTATTGTCTTCATATTGTCTCCCTATTGTCTTCATATTGTCTCCCTATTGTCTCCCTATTGTCTCCGTATAGCCTCTCTATTGTCTTCATATTGTCTCCGTATTGTCTCTATTGTCTCTATTGTCTTCATATTGTCTCCCTATTGTCTTCATATAGCCTCTCTATTGTCTTCATATTGTCTCCGTATAGCCTCTCTATTGTCTCCCTATTGTCTTCATATTGTCTCCCTATTGTCTTCATATTGTCTCTATTGTCTCTATTGTCTCCCTATTGTCTTCATATTGTCTCCGTATTGTCTCTCTATTGTCTTCACATTGCCTCTGTATTGTCTCCCTATTGTCTTCATATTGTCTTCATATTGTCTCCCTATTGTCTTCATATTGTCTCCCTATTGTCTTCATATTGTCTCTGTATTGCCTCCTATTGTCTTCATATTGTCTCTATTGTCCTATTGTCTTCATATTGTCTCTGTATTGTCTCCTATTGTCTTCATATTGTCTCTATTGTTATTGTCTCCTATTGTCTATTGTCTCTATTGTCTCCCTATTGTCTTCATATTGTCTCCTATTGTCTTCATATAGCCTCTCTATTGTCTTCATATTGTCTCCGTATAGCCTCTCTATTGTCTCCCTATTGTCTTCATACTGTCTCCCTATTGTCTTCATATTGCCTCTCTATTGTCTCCCTATTGTCTTCATATTGTCTCTATTGTCTCTATTGTCTCTATTGTCTTCACATTGCCTCTGTATTGTCTCCCTATTGTCTTCATATTGTCTCTCTATTGTCTTCATATTGTCTCCCTATTGTCTTCATATTGTCTCCCTATTGTCTCCGTATTGTCTCTCTATTGTCTTCACATTGCCTCTGTATTGTCTCCCTATTGTCTTCATATTGTCTCTCTATTGTCTTCATATTGTCTCCCTATTGTCTTCATATTGTCTTCATATTGTCTCCGTATTGTCTCTCTATTGTCTTCACATTGCCTCTCTATTGTCTCCCTATTGTCTACATATTGTCTCCCGATTGTCTTCATATTGTCTCCCTATTGTCTCCCTATTGTCTCCGTATAGCCTCTCTATTGTCTTCATATTGTCTCCGTATAGCCTCTCTATTGTCTCCCTATTGTCTTCATATTGTCTCCCTCTTGTCTTCATATTGTCTCCCTATTGTCTCCCTATTGTCTCCGTATAGCCTCTCTATTGTCTTCATATTGTCTCCCTATTGTCTCCCTATTGTCTCCGTATAGCCTCTCTATTGTCTTCATATTGTCTCCGTATAGCCTCTCTATTGTCTCCCGATTGTCTTCATATTGTCTCCCTATTGTCTCCCTATTGTCTCCGTATAGCCTCTCTATTGTCTTCATATTGTCTCCGTATAGCCTCTCTATTGTCTCCCTATTGTCTTCATATTGTCTCCCTATTGTCTTCATATTGTCTCCCTATTGTCTCCCTATTGTCTCCGTATAGCCTCTCTATTGTCTTCATATTGTCTCCCTATTGTCTCCCTATTGTCTTCATATTGTCTCCCTATTGTCTCCGTATAGCCTCTCTATTGTCTTCATATTGTCTCCGTATAGCCTCTCTATTGTCTCCCTATTGTCTTCATACTGTCTCCCTATTGTCTTCATATTGCCTCTCTATTGTCTCCCTATTGTCTTCATATTGTCTCCGTATTGTCTCTCTATTGTCTTCACATTGCCTCTGTATTGTCTCCCTATTGTCTTCATATTGTCTCTCTATTGTCTTCATATTGTCTCCCTATTGTCTTCATATTGTCTCTCTATTGCCTCCCTATTGTCTTCATATTGTCTCCCTATTGTCTTCATATTGTCTCTGTATTGTCTCCCTATTGTCTTCATATTGTCTCTGTATTGTCTCCCTATTGTCTCTGTATTGTCTCCCTATTGTCTCTGTATTGTCTCCCTATTGTCTTCATATTGTCTCTGTATTGTCTCCCTATTGTCTCCCTATTGTCTCTGTATTGTCTTCCCACCAAGTTAAATAAATCTCCCGCCTGGACATTATTATTCATATTTTAATCGTCTCTAATCTTCCGGTTTCCGTAATAAAGGCTCTTCATGCTGCTCATAATATTCTGAGCTGTTGTTCATGTTATTGTCCCAGCAGCTTCTTTCTGTGTAGCTCACGAGTCTAACAGTAATAACACATTGTTATTCTTACAGCTTTTGATTGACAGCTGCATGGATTCTTATGATTGCTGCTGACGTGATTTCACAATCATTCTTGTGTGATACTTTTCGTTTAATGCACACGGATCAGGCTCAGGACGTCTATTTACGGTAATGGTTGAACTACTGAAGAACGTCTGTTAGTGAAACCATAAAAGATGATTCTTATAGAGCAGAATGATGCTCAAAGGTTCACAGCTGGAGGCAGCTCAGCTGAACCAACATTTACTTTGTTATCCATGAGTCAAAGTATGAATGTGCTTGAGGCCCTTGTAAAAATACATCATTCATGAGGAAAATATCAATGGCCTTCTCTTGATTCAAGTGTTAAGTCACTCGAGATGTTTTGAGTTCATTAAACCAGCCGCGAGGATGAAAGACGTTTTTCTCGTGTATTCCTCAGTCGAGCAGCTTTTATTCTTTACTTTTATAATCCACCTCCAACTCCAGAATTCACTCAGAATGTTGGGAATTAGCGTTTTGGAATGAGGGTGACCCCGTGACCCCGTGACCCTGCGACTCCATGACCCCGTGACCCCGTGACCCTGTGACCCCGTGAGCTGCAGGTTTCATTTCACCCTCTGAGTCATAAGGTGCATTTCTTGTGTTTTTTGCCTGTTTTTCTGCAGGATGTTTGTTGTTCTCAACATCTCACCCACGTCGGGACTTTCATAACCCAAAACTAATGAACTCACAGATCGTCTTTATGTCGCGATCCTTCCAACAGAGCGAAGCAGTTAGGCATCTTTTATTCTCATGCTAATCGAGATCACATTTGTATTTTATACACAAAGATACACAAAGACAGACTTTTGCATAACCGTGAACATTTGAAGCTGCAGAGGCGTGTTGGGGTTTGTGATTAGAATAAAACCAGCAAACATTAGTGCTCAGGCACTTCACAACACAACACTTTAAAGAGGCCAATGAAAAAAGGATGTATTGGTAAAATAAGGAATGAATTAAACTAAAACATCCCCAATGGTCTCTTTAGAACTGACACGTACATCCTAGCTAACGTGACGCCAGCTGCGTTCATCTCTTCTATCGAGGCGATGACGGTATTCACACAAATTGTCCTTCCATACATTCGTGCGTCTCGGCAAATTCGGTGACCTCCAACAACTGAAGTGAGACGCGGAACATCCCGGAAGCATTATTAACCCTTCGAGGGGAGCTAAGAGATTGAGACGGATGGAGACGATAGAGATGCAGCTCGGTCGCGCCATGAATCAGAGATCATTCACGCGGCTGAGAACCTGGTGATGGAGGTGTTCTGCTCTGGTTTGTCGTTGCTGAATTGAAGCATTATTTCACTGTGAGAGGATTGAAGAAAACATTTTTCTTTTTAAAATCCCTCCGAATTACAACAGCACCGATTGGCTGGCGAGCACTTCTGTTCTGGAACATGTTCAGACATGTGCTTTTATTGTGAAAGTACAAAGAGGAGGAGCCACTTTAACAGGTCATTTCCAAACTGTAACGCCACATTTAAAATAAAAATTGAAATGTCTCCACGGACTCATCGCATCCAGTTCAACCCAAAGTTACGCAACTCCGAGACTCGTTTAGGGACCTCCCAAAAAAGGTTCTCGGAGTCTCGAAGCGGATCCGTTTGGACCGGAGCCGTTGAAGACGAGTGGAACGGTTCCGGGTTGAAGACGAAGAGCCGGAACAACTGACAGGAAACTCATGATGCAGCGAGTGGGCGTCGGCCTGATTCTCTGCTGCCCTGATTCCCTTAACACGAATCAAAGCATCACAAATCACATCAGCGATGAGTCACCAAAACTTGCCTCAGGATGGTGAGCCCCCCCCCCCAACACCACCTCGTCCTCTCCACCTCCCTCCCTTCCTTCACTCACACAAACAATCTCTCCTGGGCTTTTAAAGCTGCTTGTCGGCCTTAGTTAACGTCAACATTAACATCTCGTGGATTTCATAACATTTTAGGGGAATGTCCACGATTTACATTTATAGTGCTACTAATCACAGGCGAAGCCATCGTGTTGCATCCCTGGTTGTATAGAAGTCTACACTTCATGTGTTAAAGCTGCATTCTCTCTCCTGACCACCAGGGGGCGACTCCTCTGGTTGTATAGAAGTCTACGCTCCATGCGTTAAAGCTGCATTCTCTCTCCTGACCACCAGGGGGCGACTCCTCTGGTCATTTAGAGTCAAACAGACCATAAAGCAGGCGATGCTTTAGGGGCGGGGCTTACTGTGATTGACAGGTATGATGAGACAGCTTATAGATCTCTTACTTACTCAGAAGAAAGAGACGCAGCGCTCCATTAATCCACCTGTTTCGGCCCAAATGGATCCGACAACAGGAATTGGGCGTGTTATTGACCCGGTCCTCATCCCATGAATATGAATAATGAATATACACTTTTATTACTCCCCAAGGGGAAATTAGTTCTCTGCATTTAACCCATCCTTAGTTATTAAGGAGCAGTGGGCTGCGGTGAAGCGCCCGGGAAGCAACTGGGGGTTCAGTGCCTTGCTCAAGGTCACTTCGACTTGCAACTAATGGGGAGAGCGGGGATCGAACCCACAACCCTGCGGTTGCAGGACAGCCCTCTTACCCCACTGAGCTACAGCCATCCCTGCACTCCTTAACTTTTCTTATCTGTGATTGGACGCCTCCTCTATGTGTTTCTCTTTCCTCTCTCAGATGTCTTGATCTCTCGCGTTGAAAAAAAACAAAAAAGTAAATATCAGCTTTTTTCTTGGGTACCGAACGTGTTGCCGAGGCAGATTTCTCATCACGTCACGGCACAGTTAGCGGCTCCTGATTCCGTGATCAGTAATAATCATGTCACAGTTTCTCAGAGAAAGTGAAACACAGAGAACTGAACGCTCTGCAAATATAGACATAAATACACATATACATATATATGTATATATATATACACATATATATATGTATATATACACATACAGGACTGTCTCAGAAAATTAGAATATTGTGATGAAGTTCTTTATTTTCTGTAATGCAATTCAAAAAACAAAAATGTCATGCATTCTGGATTCATTACAAATCAACTGAAATATTGCAAGCCTTTTATTCTTTTAATATTGCTGATTATGGCTTACAGCTTAAGAAAACTCAAATATCCTATCTCTAAATATTAGAATATCATGAAAAAGTATACTAGTAGGGTATTAAACAAATCACTTGAATTGTCTAATTAACTCGAAACACCTGCAAGGGTTTCCTGAGCCTTGACAAACACTCAGCTGTTATAAATCTTTTTTTTAACTTGGTCTGAGGAAATATTAACATTTTATGAGATAGGATTTTAGAGTTTTCTTAAGCTGTAAGCCATAATCAGCAATATTAAAAGAATAAAAGGCTTGCAATATTTCAGTTGATTTGTAATGAATCCAGAATGCATGACATTTTTGTTTTTTGAATTGCATTACAGAAAATAAAGAACTTCATCACAATATTCTAATTTTCTGAGACAGTCCTGTATATAAAACTACATCAAGCTAGGCTTAAATACTATGTTCCTGTAGGACCAATCAGCACATCACTTTATATTCTTATTATACATTTTTTTCCCACTCAAGTCCATTCTCACCTTTCACAATAAAAGTCCTGGAAACCTTGGCTTCGGCCGTACAGCATCATCTCACAATGTCTTAACCTGTAAACTCTGACCTTTCACAATAAAAGGTTTTTAAAAAAATGTTTCAAGAAAAGTAGAGAACCGCTGACGCCTCTCTGGTCGTTTTCTCCTCGTCCTGCATATTTGAAGTGAAGACCTAGCGGGAGATGAGCTCTTCACATTATTCATCACTTTGCTCACCTGCAGTATATAGCCCCCCCCCCCCCCCCTGATCTGACTGTAGGGTCCACCGGGCCACACAACGCTGCATCTGCTTTTAAAAAGGGCAACAACAAGCTTTAATCTCCTCTTCGTAAGCATCTGCTGTCCAAAGGAATCAAGGGAGAATACCCCCCCCCCCCCACACACACACACACACACAGGCCATCACAATGGGGGCCGGCGTTGGCGTAGCGAGCGCGAACATTAGCTCAAGCGTTTCGATTGGCCTCCCAAAGCGCTCGTCTAAAAATAATCACACGGGGCCGAGGCGAGGGACGGGTGAGCGGCCGATTAGCCCCCGGCCGCCACCGCCGCTTCGTCCTGGATGTATTTTCGTGCATTTCATACTCGGCATCATGGGTAACCCCGCTACCCCCTCCCCAATTTTTCTAATCTCGGGGCCCATGAAAAATGGCGAAGAAATTCGAGGACAAATATTCGTTGGAAAAGTGTCGAGACGCGGAGAACTTGTTTGAGGTGTGGACTGAGGAGGCGGTGAGGATTCAAACTCACAGGAAACCACATGGCTCAAGTCTCAAGTCACACTGACATCAGAACTCCACCAACGTCAAAATGTGCTCCATTCAACTCAAATACAATTTAGGTGATGTGTCAAATATCGGCGTTTTTTAGGGGGCCTGTGGGGTAATGGAGGGTTGTGGGGGAGGGGGGAGGTTGAAACAGCGTCTTTACTCAGCTATAGTGTTTTTCAGAAAGCGGTCACGCTCAAGGCCGTCTGGGTCCAACAGTCGGATCTGTAGTTCCGTGGTTCTTGTTTTAGTTTTTTTAAATAGACAAAATGCTTGAAGCTTTTTCACCTTTAACCTTTAACCTGTGAGTGTGACGTCTCCACAACGCTTCCTTAAAGTTACTGTGGGGAACTTTATAAGACCTTCACGAGTAAATAGGACCGCCAGAAAGAAGACGGTCTGGTTCTATAGAGTTTTTCTGAAAGCTCCTCATCGGAGGCTTGGTGAGGAGACTCGGTGAGGAGGCACGGTGAGGAGACTCGGTGAGGAGGCTCGGTGAGGAGACTCGGTGAGGAGGCTCGGTGAGGAGACTCGTGAGGAGGCTGGGTGAGGAGACTCGGTGAGGAGGCTCGGTGAGGAGGCTCGGTGAGGAGACTCGGTGAGGAGGCTCGGTGAGGAGGCTCGGTGAGGAGACTCGGTGAGGTGACTCGGTGAGGAGACTCGGTGAGGAGACTCGGTGAGGAGACTCGGGGAGGAGACTCGGTGAGGAGACTCGGTGTGGAGACTCGGTGAGGAGACTCGGTGAGGAGACTCGGTGAGGAGACTCGGTGAGGAGGCTCGGTGAGGAGGCTCGGTGAGGAGACTCGGTGAGGAGACTCGGTGAGGAGACTCGGTGAGGAGACTCGGTGAGGAGGCTCGGGGAGGAGACTCGGTGAGGAGACTCGGTGTGGAGACTCGGTGAGGAGACTCGGTGAGGAGACTCGGTGAGGAGGCTCGGGGAGGAGACTCGGTGAGGAGACTCGGTGTGGAGACTCGGTGAGGAGGCTGGGTGAGGAGACTCGGTGAGGAGACTCGGTGTGGAGACTCGGTGAGGAGGCTCGGGGAGGAGACTCGGTGAGGAGGCTCGGGGAGGAGACTCGGTGAGGAGGCTGGGTGAGGAGACTCGGTGAGGAGACTCGGTGTGGAGACTCGGTGAGGAGGCTCGGGGAGGAGACTCGGTGAGGAGGCTCGGTGAGGAGGCTCGGTGAGGAGGCTCGGTGAGGAGACTCGATGTGGAGACTCGGTGAGGAGGCTCGGGGAGGAGGCTCGGTGAGGAGACTCGGTGAGGAGGCTCGGTGAGGAGGCTCGGTGAGGAGGCTCGGTGAGGAGACTCGTTGTGGAGACTCGGTGAGGAGGCTCGGTGAGGAGACTCGGTGAGGAGGCTCGGTGAGGAGGCTCGGTGAGGAGACTCGGTGAGGAGGCTCGGTGAGGAGGCTCGGGGAGGAGGCTCGGTGAGGAGGCTCGGTGAGGAGGCTCGGGGAGGAGACTCGGTGAAGAGGCTCTGTGAGGAGGCTCGGTGAGGAGACTCAGCTCGGAGGCTCGGTGAGGAGGCTCGGTGATGAGGCTCGGTGATGAGGCTCGGTGAAGAGGCTCGGTGAAGAGGCTCGTTGAGGAGGCTCGGTGATGAGGCTCGGTGAGGAGACTCTGTGAGGAGGCTCGGTGAGGAGGCTCTGTGAGGAGGCTCGGTGAAGAGGCTCGGGGAGGAGACTCGGTGAGGAGGCTGGGTGAGGAGACTCGGTGAGGAGACTCGGTGTGGAGACTCGGTGAGGAGGCTCGGGGAGGAGACTCGGTGAGGAGGCTCGGTGAGGAGGCTCGGTGAGGAGGCTCGGTGAGGAGACTCGGTGAGGAGACTCGGTGAGGAGGCTCGGTGAGGAGGCTCGGTGAGGAGGCTCGGGGAGGAGGCTCGGTGAGGAGGCTCGGTGAGGAGGCTCGGTGAGGAGACTCGGTGAGGAGGCTCGGTGAGGAGACTCGGTGAGGAGGCTCGGTGAGGAGGCTCGGTGAGGAGGCTCGGTGAGGAGGCTCGGTGAGGAGGCTCGGTGAGGAGGCTCGGTGAGGAGGCTCGGTGAGGAGGCTCGGTGAGGAGGCTCGGTGAGGAGGCTCGGTGAGGAGGCTCGGTGAGGAGGCTCGGTGAGGAGGCTCGGGGAGGAGACTCGGTGAAGAGGCTCTGTGAGGAGGCTCGGTGAGGAGACTCAGCTCGGAGGCTCGGTGAGGAGGCTCGGTGATGAGGCTCGGTGATGAGGCTCGGTGAAGAGGCTCGGTGAAGAGGCTCGGTGAAGAGGCTCGGTGAGGAGGCTCGGGGAGGAGGCTCGGTGAGGAGACTCAGCTCGGAGGCTCGGTGATGAGGCTCGGTGAAGAGGCTCGGTGAGGAGGCTCGGTGAGGAGGCTCGGGGAGGAGGCTCGGTGAGGAGACTCAGCTCGGAGGCTCGGTGAGGAGGCTCGGTGATGAGGCTCGGTGAGGAGGCTCGGTGAGGAGGCTCGGGGAGGAGGCTCGGTGAGGAGACTCAGCTCGGAGGCTCGGTGAGGAGGCTCGGTGATGAGGCTCGGTGAGGAGACTCAGCTCGGAGGCTCGGTGAGGAGGCTCGGTGATGAGGCTCGGTGAGGAGACTCTGTGAGGAGGCTCGGTGATGAGGCTCGGTGATGAGGCTCGGTGAGGAGACTCGGGGAGGAGGCTCTGTGAGGAGGCTCGGTGAGGAGGCTCGGTGAAGAGGCTCGGTGGGGAGACTCGGTGAAGAGGCTCGGTGAGGAGGCTCGGGGAGGAGGCTCGGTGAGGAGACTCAGCTCGGAGGCTCGGTGAGGAGGCTCGGTGATGAGGCTCGGTGAGGAGACTCTGTGAGGAGGCTCGGTGATGAGGCTCGGTGATGAGGCTCGGTGAGGAGACTCGGGGAGGAGGCTCTGTGAGGAGGCTCTGTGAGGAGGCTCGGTGAGGAGGCTCGGTGGGGAGACTCGGTGAGGAGGCTCGGTGAAGAGGCTCGGTGGGGAGACTCGGGGAGGAGGCTCTGTGAGGAGACTCGGTGAAGAGGCTCGGTGAAGAGGCTCGGTGGGGAGACTCGGTGAGGAGACTCTGTGAGGAGGCTCGGTGAGGAGACTCGGTGAAGAGGCTCGGTGGGGAGACTCGGTGAAGAGGCTCGGTGAAGAGGCTCGGTGGGGAGACTCGGTGAGGAGGCTCGGTGAGGAGGCTCGGTGAGGAGGCTCGGTGAGGAGGCTCGGTGAGGAGACTCGGTGAAGAGGCTCGGTGGGGAGACTCGGTGAGGAGGCTCGGTGAGGAGGCTCGGTGAGGAGGCTCGGTGAGGAGGCTCGGTGAAGAGGCTCGGTGAGGAGGCTCGGTGAGGAGGCTCGGTGAGGAGGCTCGGTGAGGAGGCTCGGTGAGGTAAATGGTGATAATAAGATGCCGCTCCTACCGTTGAAGCTGACGGCTCGGATGTGGCCCAGCAGCTCCTTGCCGTCGACGTTGGCCATGCGGGGGCAGAGGCCCGGGGACCCGGCGCAGAGCTCGCGGTGCATGTGGTGCAGCGCGTGGGCCATGGCGAAGACGGCGTCCATCACAAACTGGACCTTGCCCTCCTGCTCGTAGGTGGAGTCCCGGCCCACTTTCTCCAGCCCTGAAACGGAGACAGAGTCATGGGGTCGATGCGCTGAAACGGTGAAATGGTGAAAACGTTTCCAAACATCCAGAGAGACATTTTTGTCTCGATGTTCAGTGAATGAGAAGTGCTCAGAATAAATATTGACGTGTGTCAATCCATCGACAACTGGGCAACTGATGAAGATCATGTGACATGACAGAAAGACATCAAGATAAAAAGTAAATTAATTTACAAATAAAAGTACGAATTAAAGTTCAAATTAAATTACAAATGAAATTACAAATTACATTTTTTCAAATATTTTTTTAAATAAAGAATGACTTTTTTCAGAAAATACATTTTTATTTTCAAAAAAATTAATCTTTGAAATATAACATTTAAAATGAAAAGAAATAAATAAATAAAAATGTTTTTCTTGTTTTACAAAATCTATTTGTATTTTTAAAATGTGTTTTAAATAATAAAGGATGAATATAGTTATGTAGGATATATATATTTATATAGAATATATAAAAGAAAGATTATTTGAAATATAACATTTAAAAAAATAACAGGATGAATATTTTTTCAGAAAATAAATTTTTATAATACAAAAACAATTAACTAAAATTAAAATAAATAAAGGATGCATTTTTTTCTTCTATTTTTAGAAAATCAATTTTAAAATTTTTTTTGAAATAAAATAATAATAATAACAATAAAGGTTGAATATTAGTTTTGTCATTTCAGAAAATTATTTTTATTTGTATTATTTAAAAAAAATCTTCTTTTTATTTTATTAAGGATGAATAGATTTGTTTTCTTTTTTCAGAAAATATATTTTTATAATCCAAAAATTCCAATTCTTTAAAAAATCTCATTAAAACAAATAACAAATGATGAATAGATGTCATATTCATTGACTGTATTTTAACTCTAAATCTGTCCTTCTGGTCACATGACATCTATTGTTCTGTCCATCCTGGAGAGGGATCCTCCTCTGTTCTCTCCTGAAGGTTTCTTCCCTTTTTTCCCCCCTGAAGGGTTATTTGGGAGTTTTTCCTGGTCCGATGTGAGGTTTTGGGGCAGGGATGTCTATGTGTACAGATTGTAAAGCACTCCGAGACAAATTTGTAATTTGTGAAATTGGGCTATACAAATAAACTGAATTGAATTGAATTGAATTGAATATGTGTTTTCCCTTTCAGATAATCCCATACAAATCAGGAAAAAAGTTAAATTGTGAGCAAGTGTTATGAGATGAATACTCTTATTTTGTTGTGGGTATTTCTAGCCACGCCCTTTTCCAAACCACACCTCATCTTCATCATCCTCATCATCATCGCTCAACACCTTCCAGCATCTCTATCCATCCCCACCGTCTTCATCTTCACACTTCCTTCCTAGAAACCCATTTGTGTTCTAAAAATAAGTGGCGTCGTCATGGTGACGTGTTGAAAAAAATACACGAGACGCGTGACGCCGTCAGCTGTTCAGCAACTCGTCGAAATAATTTGGTATGATTTTTTTGTTGTTTATGTTGAAATTCAAATTTTTTTTTCATTCTCCTGATTCAGCTTCCGTCTGATGTGCTTCAGTATAGTACGTTTCCTCCTCTGGGGAAAGAAGACAATATTAATGCGGAAAACATCAAAGGAAAGTGAAGCAGAAGAAAAGAAAAGCAGCGAGTTAACAAACCCCTCGAGATTCGCCAGCTTTTATTTTGAAAAACTCCTTCCAAAGGTTTTCCGACTGACTGACGTTATTAGAGCCGTGATCATGACGGATGTGAAGGGAAAAAAACCATGGAGGAGGAGGAGGAGGAGGAGGAGGAAACCCTCCATCAACAGACATGACTTCCCTTGAATTAATAGGAGCTCGGGAATGAAATCCAATTTAATTTGAACGGCGGCGGGGGATCCGCTCGCTGCAGCGGACCGATCATACGTCAGCGCGGCGGTAATAAACGAGCCTCGAGGAGCAGATGATGAGGAGTCTCTCTTCAATATTTAAAGAACACGCGTGTTTTAATCCGTGAAATTCTAATGGTGCCTGAATGCATCGTTTTGAAGGAACAAGGAGGGAACGGAGGCCTTCAGACAGGCAGCAGCGTCTTCATTGAGATCAATCTCATCCGACTTATTTACTTTATGGATTTATTATTCTAGCATTTCAGTCACGACGCGTCCAGAGTCCGCAGCAACTAGTCTTTAACAAGTCAAGACCAACAAGATCCAAGTCAAGACCAACAGGATCCAAGTCAAGACCAACAGGATCCAAGGTCAAGACCAACAGGATCCAAGTCAAGACCAACAGGATCCAAGTCAAAACCAACAGGATCCAAGTCAAGACCAACAGGATCCAAGGTCAAGACCAACAGGATCCAAGTCAAGACCAACAGGATCCAAGTCAAAACCAACAGGATCCAAGTCAAGACCAACAAGTCGAAAAACATCGAGACTCAAAACCAACAAGTGCTAAGTCAAGACCATCATGTCCTAAGTAAAGACCTTAGAGTCTTGAGAAGTGAGCAGCGTTCAACAGGAAGTGAGCAGCGTTCAACAGGAAGTGAGCAGTGTTCAACAGGAAGTGAGCAGCCGCTTGGGAACCTGAATGCACCGTCGCTAATGACGATGACGATGATGAAGACCCAGTAACGCTGCCTGAGGTGAGAGCGACAGCTTCATGGAGGCGGCTGGCATTTCAATGACGCCTCGCTCAGGGTGGGGGGGGGGGGGGGGCACGCCATGCTGGAGGTGTTTCTGTTTCCACGGCGCCCTCGCTCGCCCTCGCTCGCCCTCGCCGGCGTCACGTCTGTTTGAATTAGATTTGTAAACGAGATAAACAGCCAGGTAGAGTTCAGGGGACTGAATATATTGACTTTAACGGAGCGTTCTGATTGGCTCGCTGTTTGTCAGCGACGTTGGCGTCGGTCATTCTATTGTTGGACTGTTTTGATCCAAAAGGAACGTCTCAGACCAACAGACGTCGGCGAGGCCTTCAGGGCCGCTCGGCCTCCTGACCTTCAGACGGCCTCTGACCAGCTTCCCAGACTCATTGATTTAGGCGTGAAGATCCATATTTTGGCAGCTTAAAAATATTTCCGCAGCTTCAACATCTTCAACATGTCCACCTCAGTGGAGCACGACGGTGGTTCAGTCCGCTAACGTCGACACGCACAACATGAATCTGTTAGCTAGCTAACGGTGACGTCACAGTCAGTGCGTTTTCATGATGGTATAATTCGAATCTTGCTTTAGTCGGACTATGCTATCTTTTGGGGGATCAGCTGTTATCCCAATATACATGGCAGTGAGTCATTAGAATCATTGGCCTTTGAAAGCATGTCATATCCGATACGATAGGCGGCGCTGTTTTCATTACAACTCGTGGTGATACAGCCATTTCCGCTTGACCTCTTCACCACCACCAACAACAACATTTGGAGAAAGATGGCGAACAGAGAGCGGTGACTACATCCCTCTACTATTCTTCCGTGGTGTTAATAGGAGTACAGCGAATGCAAATGGCGCTATTGGCTGAGTTGATAACGGAGAGAAGACGCCGTCGCCGAAGGTACACGGAGAATTTAATTTATCGTCTCTTTCGACTTCGGGTCACGACATGAGGAGGAGGGAGGAGGAGGGAGGAGGGAGGAGGGCGGCGGGATCTCAAGCATGCGAAAGACGCAAAGTCCAGTTCGAATCGAATTCAGAGTTACATGCCGCGAGAGTCGAATTATCAACCGGATCGGACTGAGCTATCCAGGGTGTTAATCGGACCGAAGTCGGACCGCACATAGTCCGACTAAGGTGTTTACATGAAACGGATAATTCGATTTCAGCCCGACTAAGCCAATAATTCGATTGCATGTGGTGGCGACTATGGGTGAGTGGGTAGCAGGTCCGTCTTTCAATCAGGAGGTTGGAGGTTCAATCCCCGCCCTAGTCGATGTGTCCTTGAGCAAGACACTTAACCCTGAGTTGCTCCCTGTAGCTGCGTCTACAGTGAATGAATGTAACAGTACTGTAAGTCGCTTTGGATAAAAGCGTCAGCCAAATGACATGTAATGTAATGTAAACGCACTGACTGTCACTGTGGATCGTCACGGCAACGGGAAAAACACAGCTTCATTTTAGAATTACAGTGATGGATTGTGTTTAGAAAGCAACACACTCTATGGGGCGGGGGGGAGGGGCATCAACATGATCCCTGAGTGGGGGGGCATCAACATGGTCCCTGAGTGGGGGGGCATCAACATGATCCCTGAGTGGGGGCATCAACATGGTCCCTGAGTGGAGGGGCCATCAACATGATCCCTGAGTGGGGGCATCAACATGATCTCTGAGTGGGGGGCCATCAACATGATCCCTGAGTGGGGGGGGGGGGCCATCAACATGATCCCTGAGTGGGGGGGGAGGGGCATCAACATGATCCCTGAGTGGGGGGGGGGGGGGCATCAACATGGTCCCTGAGTGGGGGGGGGGGTGACCTCAGGCCAACGGGGCTCATGGATTTGTAATTATGCAAATTCATAAGAATTATGCAGCGGGCCTTTCTCTGAGCCTTCTGGAGGGATTTCTTCTTCTTCTTCTTCTTCTTCTTCTTCTTCTTCTTCTTCTTCTTCTTCTTCTTCTACTTTTTATAATTTATATGAAATTAATTCCATACTACAACCTCTGGGTGTGAAGAGCATTCATGTTGATTGTCAATCGTCACTGAACATGGCTCCGCCCACCCTGACATTGGCTCCGCCCACCCTGACTTTGGCTCCACCCACTCTCAAACTGTAACACACACACACACATACACACACGTACACACACACACACACGTACACACAAACACACATACACACACACACACACGTACACACACACACACACACACACACACACACACACACACACACACACACACACACACACACACACACACACCCCCCCTCCCTCCCTCTCCCAGTGCCACACAAAGAAAGTCCTCCTAGATTACAAGCTGCTGCAGGGACTCAGTGGATAGCAGTGAGGGACTCAGCAGAGGAGCCCAGGTCCAGAGACCAGGTCCATGGACCAGGTCCAGAGACCAGGTCCAGGGACCAGGTCCATGGACCAGGTCCAGAGACCAGGTCCAGAGCCCAGGTCAATGGACCAGGTCCAGAGACCAGGTCCATGGACCAAGTCCAGAGCCCAGGTCCATAGACCAGGTCCAGAGCCCAGGTCCAGAGCCCAGGTCCAGAGACCAGGTTCATGGACCAGGTCCAGAGCCCAGGTCCAGAGCCCAGGCGATTCCCCATATTCTTCTGAAGCATTGACCCCAGGACCCTCCGATGTGTCTCAGGTCTCGTCTGAACTCAGGACGCCAACGGAAAGAAACAGATTCTCTCCACCTGCCTCCAAAATTTCAATTATGCACTGATGATAATGTGATGTGATAAACTACAGGGCTACATGTAAACTACAGTGTGTGTGTGTGTGTGGATGTGTGTGTGTGTGTGTGCGTGTGTGTGTGTGTTCAGGGGTACAAAGGTTTAATATGCTCGTGATGCATCACAATAAGCAATAAGTCTAATTCCATACGCACTGTACACGGTGTGAATATGCAGTATATGTATACTCCAAGTGAGTATTGATCCTTATCCAGGTATAGAAGGTAGTAGGAGGTAGTAGAAGGTAGTAGAATTTAGTAGGATCTGGTAGGAGGTAGTAGGAGGTAGTAGAAGATAGTAGTATATAGTAGAAGGTAGTAGGAGGTAGTAGAAGGAAGTGGGAGGTAGTAGGAGGTAGTAGGGGGTAGTAGAAGATAGTAGGAGGGAGTAGGGGGTAGTAGAAGGTAGTAAGAGGTAGTAAGAGGTAGCAGAAGGTAGTAGAAGGCAGTAGGAGGTAGTAGAAGGTAATAGGAGGTAGTAGAAGGCAGTAGGAGGTAGTAGAAGGTAGTAAGAGGTAGTAGGAGGTAGTAGGAGGTAGTAGAAGGTAGTAAGAGGTAGTAGGAGGTGGTAGAGGTGGTAGGAGGTGGTAGAGGTGGTAGAGGTGGTAGGAGGAGTAGAAGATGGTAAGAGGTAGTAGGAGGTGGTAGAGGTGTGGGGAGTGAGAGGTGGTAGAGGTGGTAGAGGTGGTGGAGGTGGTAGAGGTGGTAGAGGTGGTGGGAGGTGGTAGAAGGTAGTAGGAGGTAGTAGAAGGTAGTAGAATTTAGTAGGATCTGGTAGGAGGTAGTAGGAGGTAGTAGAAGATAGTAGGAGGGAGTAGGGGGTAGTAGAAGGTAGTAAGAGGTAGTAAGAGGTAGCAGAAGGTAGTATAAGGCAGTAGGAGGTAGTAGAAGGTAATAGGAGGTAGTAGAAGGCAGTAGGAGGTAGTATAAGGTAGTAAGAGGTAGTAGAAGGTAGTATAAGGCAGTAGGAGGTAGTAGAAGGTAATAGGAGGTAGTAGAAGGCAGTAGGAGGTAGTATAAGGTAGTAAGGTGGTAGAGGTAGTAGGTGGTAAAGGTGGTAGAAGGTAGTTGTTGGGATCTGGGTTTGTGTTTAGTTTGTGTCTTGTTTTGAATTCCTTGTGTTCTCCTGTGATTGTCTGCCCTGGTCCTGATTGTTTCCTTCTGTGTGATTGCTGGTCCCGCCCTCATTGTGTCCACCTGTGTCTTGTTGTCCAATCCTCTCACCTTGCCTGTGTATGTAAACCCTGTTCGTCTCATTCCCAGTGTGGCTTCGTACTGTTTGGTCCGCGTGTTTGTCCTCCTGTTCTGGTCTGGTCTGTGATTTGTGGAAAATAAATATAGTTGTGCAGTAATGTCGGCATTTGGGTCCTCTCTCGCTGCGACAACCGGACTACCCCTGACAGAACAAGCCACCAGAATGGACCCAGCCTTCAGTTTCCGCTGCACGGTTCCTGCCTGGCCAACTAAGTCTCAGGTACTTCTGGAGGAGATGTGAGTCCTCCGGCCCTTGGTCCTGTGCGGCTCCAGTCCCGGTGTTCCGTCACGGTTCCAGTCCCGGTGTTCCGTCACAGGCTCCAGACCCGAGGTTCCAGTCCACGATGTTCCAGTCCCGGTGTTCCGTCGCGGTTCTGGTCTGGCCAGCCTCCCATGATGTGCATCTCCACAACATGTGGGAGTCCCTCCGGGCCCTTGGCCTTGTGCGGCTCAGTCCCGGTGTTCCGTCACGGCTCCAGTCCCAGTGCGGTTCAGTCCCCGGTGTTCCGTCGCGGTTCTAGTCCACGATGTTCCGGTTCCAGTCCCGGTGTTCCGTCACGGTTCCAGTCCACGATGTTTATGTTCCTGTCGGTGTTCTGCCGCGCCTCCAGCCCCGATGTTCTGGTTCTAGTCCCGGTGTTCCGTCGCGGTTCTAGTCCACGATGTTCGGTTCCAGTCCCGGTGTTCCGTCACGGTTCCAGTCCACGATGTTCATGTTCCTGTCCCGGTGTTCCGTCACGGTTCCAGTCCACGATGTTCCGGTTCCAGTCCCGGAGTTCCGTCACGGTTCCAGTCCACGATGTTCCTGTCCCGGTGTTCCGTCGCCGCCTCCAGCCCCGATGTTCTGGTTCTAGTCCCGGTGTTCCGTCGCGGTTCCAGCCCCGATGTTCGGTTCCAGTCCCGGTGTTCGTCACGGCTCCTGTCCCGATGTTCCAGTCGGTGTTCCGCTGCTGGCTCCAGCCCCGATGTTCCAGTCGGTATTCCGCCTCCGTTCCGCCCGGCCCCGGTTCTCCCCATCCCGCCGCCGTCCCGGTCAGTCACAGTTCCCCGTGTCCCGTGGCGTCCATCCCCGGTTCCCCGTGACCTGTCCCATCCAGTCACAGTTCCCCATGTCTCGTTGCCCGGTCCTGGTCCCACAGAGCCCCCATCCCAAGACCCCGGAACCCCTGTGACTTCCTCTCCTGAGCCCGGTCCCCTAGCTCCCCACTCATGTCCTCCGGCCCGCCCTTCCCCTTGGCCTGGTGATCGTCCTGCGGCCCGCCCCCCGGACTGCTTCTACAGCCTTGGACCCTCCTCCGGCTCCCCTCCACCCACCCGTGTGGAACGCTTGGGACGTCTGGAATCCGTCCCTTGAGGGGGGGGTACTGTTAGGATCTGGAGTTTGTGTTTAGTTTTGTGTCTTGTTTTGAATTCCTTGTGTCGTCTGTCTCCCTGTGATTGTCTGCCCTGGTCCTGATTGTTTCCTTCTGTGTGATTGCTGGTCCCGCCCTCATTGTGTCCACCTGTGTCTTGTTCCCCGTTGTCCAATCCTCTCACCTTGCCTGTGTATGTAAACCCTGTTCGTCTCATTCCCAGTGTGGCTTCGTACTGTTTGGTCCGCGTGTTTGTCCTCCTGTTCTGGTCTGGTCTGTGATTTGTGGAAAATAAATATAGTTGTGCAGTAATGTCGGCATTTGGGTCCTCTCTCGCTGCGACAACCCGGACTACCCCTGACAGTAGTAAGAGGTAGTAGAAGGTAGTAAGAGGTAGTAGGAGGTAGTAGGAGGAAGTAGAAGGTAGTAAGAGGTAGTAGGAGGTAGTAAGAGGTAGTAGGAGGTAGTAGGAGGTAGTAGGAGGTAGTAGAAGGTAGTAAGAGGTAGTAGGAGGTAGTAGAAGGTAGTAGGAGGTAGTAGAAGGTAGTAGAAGGTAATAGGAGGTAGTAGAAGGCAGTAGCAGGAAGTAGGAGGTAGTAGAAGGTAGTAAGAGGTAATAGGAGGTAGTAAAAGGTAGTAAGAGGTAGTAGAAGGTAGGAGGAGGCAGTAGGAGGTAGTAGAAGGTAGTAGGAGGTAGGGAAGCTGCTGTCCTTATAGAAGGAAGTCTGCGTTGACCTTTGACCTCCTACCTGTGCACTTCTTGGGGCTGCCGGGCCTCTTGCCGTGCATCCCCAGCTTGCAGACGAAGTTCTCCTCCCAGAACTCGGCGAACCAGACGTTCCTCCGGTTGTTGGCGAGCGAGCGGCTCTTGAAGTATCGGTCGAACGCTGCGAAGACGGAGAAAGAGCCCTTAAGACGAGCTGTCTCCTTCACGGGGGAGAACTCGTCTCCTCTGCCCTCGTTTCCTTCCCCCCTCACCGTCCACCGACGCCCTCTTGGGGAGGATGGTGACGGCGCCCTCGGCCACTCGCTCCTGCTGGACCACCGGAGAGATCTTGGACCCCCAGCTGTCGGATCCCACCCACAGGAAGTGACCCGTCAGGTTGTTGCGTTTTGCCGCCTCCAGGATTCGCCTGAGACAGGTGAGTTAGGTGAGACAGGTGATACAGGTAGGACAGGTGAAGGAAGAAGGAGAAAGCATAATTAAAGGAGGAGAAGGAGAGGTAGTGAGGAAGGAGAGGTGGTGAGGAAAGAGAGGTGGTGAGGAAGGAGAGGTGGTGAGGAAGGAGAGGTGATGAGGAAGGAGAGGTGGTGAGGAAGGAAAGGTGG